>NC_069505.1:360310027-360455027 GCF_027579735.1 Bombina bombina | reverse complement strand
GCCAGCGGTTCCATCATAAGGGCAAAAAGCAAAGGGGATAAAGGACACCCTTGTCGGGTTCCATTTGTAATTTTGAATTCGGGAGACAAAAAGCCAAGACCTCTCACTCTAGCTGAAGGATTGGAATACAAAGCTAAAATCTTAGTATAGATAGAAGGTGTAAACCCGAAATGCAATAGCACTTCCTTCATATATATCCAGTCAACAAGGTCAAACCCCTTTTCGGCATCTAGCGATACCGCGACGCATGCTTGACCGAGCCGACTCACCTCAAAGAATATATTTAGCAGCCTCCTTGTGTTGTCAGGGCTTTGTCGCCCCAATGTAAAACCAACTTGATCTGGGGTCACCAGACATGGAATCATTTTGTTGAGGCGTTCAGCTAAAATCTTAGCATAAAGTTTGGCGTCCAAATTTAGAAGAGAGATTGGACTAAAATTAGGACAAGCGTCTGGGGTTTTCCCAGGCGTAGGTAAAGTTATTATAGATGCCTGCAGGAATTCATTTGGAAATAACCCAATATTTCAGCTGAGTTAAAGACTCGTGTAAGAATCTGTATCAAGCAGCCACTGAAAGTTTTGTAGAAAAGGTCTGAGTATCCCTCTGGAACTGGGGTTTTGCATGGTTTGAGAGATAGAATGGCAGCTCTAACTTCCTCTGTCGACATTGGGGTTTCCAATGATGTAATATGGTCAGAGGTAAGTTTGTGTAGTGACAGAGTTGGCAAAAAGGATTTAATATCCTCGACCATGGGGGTTGCATGATCGCCGAAAAGTTGCAAATTGTATAGCTTAGCGTAGTATTGGGCGAATTCTAATCCAATATCTTTAGGGTTAGTCACTTTGCGGTTACCAGTGATCAAACAAGGAATCCTGGATTGGGCTATCCTCTCACGTAACTTCCTGGCTAATAAATAATCAGGTTTGTTTCCTTTAAAATAAAATAGTTTCTTATTTTCTCGTAATCTAGTCTGTACTCTTTGGTTTTCTAATACACTAAATTTCTGTTTTACCAAAGAGATTTTTGGTACAAGGGATGGATCTAAGGATAGCTTATGCGATTCTTTTAAAGGTCTTAATTCCGTATGTAGACAAGCTAGAGATGCCGAAATCTCTGTACGAGTTTGAGCTTGAAGTTTAATAAACAGACCTCGTAGGTATGCCTTGAGTGCTTCCCACAAGAGAAAATCACCATCTCCCTTATCGTTTAATTCAAGAAACATTTCGATCTCTGACTCAAAGCTTTCAATTTTCCCTGGAATCGACAACAGTGAATCCATTAAGCGCCAAGGAGGTCTAGGGGTTATTTCCGACAGCCCAGATAAATGGATAGATACTGGGCTGTGGTCTGACCAGGTTACCTCGCCAATCGATAAACCTGTTATCTTATCTAGAAGCCAAGGGTTACTAAAGAAAAAGTTGATTCTAGAATAAGAATCATGGACTGAGGAATAGTATGTGTAACCTTTACTGGTGGAGTTAAAGGAACGCCATACATCAAAAAGGTTAGCTTGAGTTAGTAGGGTAATGCTGAGATTGTTTTTAAATAACACATACAGTATATATATATATATATATATATATATGTGTGTGTTATATATTTGTGGTGATATCTCTGGTTTTGCATTAAATTTGAAGTATTCGTTGATTGCGGTTGAGATTTGTGCAGTTACTAAAGGGTCTTTTAGTAAGTGATCATCTTGTCTCCATATGAAATCGTTAATTGGTTTGGACGGCCATGTCAGGGAGCTAATAATGGAGGCATGGTCTGACCATGTTATTTTGGTAATATTTTTGCTGAGTTAATTTGAGAAAGATTATTTACATCTGAGAATATGTAATCTTTCCTGGAGTATATACTGCGTGGGTAAGAATAGAAAGTGTAATCCCTAAAGTTGGGATGGAAGGACCTCGACACGTCTTGTGCTACTATTTAAGATATTGGCCTCTATTTAACAAGCTGTCTACTTTCCTGCATTCGCCGGCACCAATACGCTCGCCTAAGCTCACCTAACATCGCCTCCTAAGCTCACCTAACATCAAGAAAGCTGTCAAAAAGCTGTGCACAAAGTACGTTGCGATGAGCAGCGGACTATTGTTAACTAACAGTCATCGATCTTGCTGCTCATCAGCTTATTCGCAGATTTCTTGCTAGCTTGTCACAAAGCACCCACACTATACTATACTGAAATACCCCCTAAATCACCGCTCATGGAGCCCCCCGCAACTAAATAAACTTATTAACCCTTAAACCACCGCCCACGGACCCCGCCGCAACTCTAATAAATATATTAACCCCTAAACCGCTGCTCCCGGACCCCGACGCAACTCTAATAAATATATTAAACCCTAAACCGCCGCTCCCGGACCCCGCCGCAACTCTAATAAATATATTAACCCCTAAACCGCCGCTCCTGGTTCCCTGCCGCCACCTACATTAAACCTATTAACCCCTAATCTGCCGCCCCCTATACCGCCGCCACCTACATAAAGTTATTAACCCCTATCCTGCTGATCCCGGACCCCGCCGCAACTAAATAAATTATTTAACCCCTAAACCGCTGCACCCGGAGGAGCCCGCCGCCACCTACATTACATTTATTAACCCCTATCCTGCCCCCCTACACCGCCGCCACCTACATTACATTTATTAACCCCTAATCTGCCCCCCCTACACCGCCACCACTATATTAAATGAATTAACCCCTAAACCTAAGTCTAACCCTAACACCCCCCTAACTTAAATATTATTTCAATACATCTAAATAAATGTAATATTATTACCTAAATTATTCCTATTTAAAACTAAATACTTACCTATAAAATAAACCCTAAGATAGCTACAATATAACTAATAGTTACATTTGTATTTATCTTAGGGTTTATTTTTATTTTACAGGCAACTTTGTATTTATTTTAACTAGGTACAATAGCTATTAAATAGTTATTAACTATTTAATAGCTACCTAGCTAAAATAAATGCAAAATTACCTGTAAAATAAATCCTAACCTAAGTTACAATTACACCTAACACTACACTATAATTAAATAAATTAAATTAATTAACTACAATTACCTAACATTAAATAAAATTAACTAAAATTAACTAAAGTACAAAAAAAACACTAAATTACAGAAAATAAAAAAAAATTACAAGAAGTTTAAACTAATTACACCTAATCTAATCCCTCTAATAAAATAAAAAAGCCCACCAAAATAATACAATTCCCTACCCTAAACTAAATTACAAATAGCCCTTAAAAGGGCCTTTTGCGGGGCATTGCCCCAAAGTAATCAGCTCTTTTACCTGAAAAAAAAGAAATACAACCCCCCCAACATTAAAACCCACCACCCACACACCCAACCCTACTCTAAAACCCACCCAAACCCTCCTTAAAAAAACCTAACACTACCCCCTTGAAGATCACCTTACCTTGAGCTGTCTTCACCCAGCCAGGCAGAAGTCTTCATCCGATCCGGCCAGAAGTCTTCATCGAATACATGCAGAAGAGGTCCTCCAAGCGGCAGAAGTCTTCATCCAAGCGGCATCTTCTATCTTCATCTATCCGGAGTGGAGCGGGTCCATCTTCAATCCAGCTGATGCGGAGCCATCCTCTTCAAACGACGTCCTAGCACTGAATGACGGTTCGCATTCTATTGGCAGATCGGAACAGGCAATATAATGTGAGGTCAATCCTATTGGCTGATTGGATCAGCCATTCGGATTGAACTTTAATCCGATTGGCTGATTGCATCAGCCAATTTGATTTTTCCTACCTTAATTCCAATTGGCTGATAGAATCCTAGTAGGCCAATCGAAATTCAAGGGACACCATCTTGGATGACGTCATTTAAAGGAACCGTCATTCAGTGTTAGGACGTCATTTGAAGAGGATGGCTCTGCATCGGCTGGATTGAAGATGGACCCGCTCCGCTCCGGATGGATGAAGATAGAAGATGCCGCTTGGATGAAGGCTTCTGCCGCTTGGAGGACCTCTTCTGCCTGGATTTGATGAAGACTTCTGGCCAGATCGGATGAAGACTTCTGCCCGGCTGGGCGAAGACGGCTCAAGTTAGGGTGATCTTCAAGGGGGTAGTGTTAGTTTTTTTTAAGGGGGGTTTGGGTGGGTTTTAGAGTAGGGTTGGGTGTGTGGGTGGTGGGTTTTAATGTTGGGGGGGTTGTATTTCTTTCTTTTTTTTCAGGTAAAAGAGCTGATTACTTTGGGGCAATGCCCCGCAAAAGGCCCTTTTAAGGGCTATTTGTAATTTAGTTTAGGGTAGGGAATTTTATTATTTTTCGGGGCTTTTTTATTTTATTAGGGGGCTTAGATTAGGTGTAATTAGTTTAAAATTCTTGTAATTTTTTATTTTAGGGGTTAAACAATTTATTTAGTTGTGGCCTTTTAGGGGTTAATAAGTATAACGTAGGTGGCGGCGGTGTATGGGGGTCAGATTAGGGGTGTTTAGACTCGGGGTACAGGGTGTTAGGTGTAGACATTTCCCATAGAAATCTATGGGATATCGGGCAGCAGCGAACATGAGCTTTCGCTGCTGTCAGACTCCCATGGATTCCTATGGGATCCCCCGCCTCTAGGGCAGCGGATTGAAAACCAGGTATGCTGGGCCGGAATAGTGGCGAGCGTACCTGGTTGTTCTTTGATAACTTCCAAAAGTAGTCAGATTGTGCCAAACTTGCGTTCAGAACATCTGGAGTGACGTAAGCATTGATATGTGTCGGACTGAGTCCGGCGGATTGTATGTTACGTCACTAAATTCTACTTTTGCCGGTCTGTAGGGCTTGATAACTATGGCGAATCAGCCTCGCCACAAATACGCTGTGGAATTCCAGCGTATTTGTGGTTGACGGCTTGATAAATAGAGGCCATAGTTTGGATTTAGTGATTTGTGAAAAAGGTATAGAGGAACTGTGAGTAAAGCAATCTAAAATCTGGGCTTAAAGCCATATTTAAGTCTCAGCACATAATGAGGTTCGCTTTTTGGTGTTCTAGAATACAATTAGATATTTTTTAAGAAAGGAATGTTGTTTAGTATTAGGAGTATATATAGAAACTAAGGTAATGGGTTTACGATATAATAATCCTATTAAGAAATGGCCCTTTTTTTGTCTGAGACACGACAACTCCCCCCCCCCTCCGGCTGACGAGGGCTGATTGGAGGCGGGGAACGGAACTATCGACGCGAAGGAGCGGAAGGTTGCATTTTTCAACGGGGAGAAACAAGCCCGCTTCTGATGGTTTTCTAGCTGCAACTAGCATCACTGGGATAATCAAACTCCCCTCCGCTGAGCGGTGTCAAAGTCTGCTGGTCTCCGGTGCCGGTGTATCCTGTGAGGTCACTTTGTTAAAAGCGGAGGCACCTGCTCAACTCCCCCCTCTCCCACTGGTGCTGCGAGAGAGGGGTTGGGAGGTAGAAATCACAAGAGCGGGGGGGCACAAACAGCGGAGTACACGCACAGAAAAGAAAGGCAGCTGATACCCCTCACCCTCCTCTCCCACCGCTGCTGAATGGAGCGCCTGGTAGGAGAGACTACCAGGGGCTCCATTCAAGTCTCCAAAGTGCGAGTAACTGCAGCAAGAAGCAGCTATTCCTTTAGCGGGCCATTCATCATATCTGTAAGAAGATTTAACGTTCCCTACAATCGACCTGCGGTAGGTAGCAGGTGAAGAGAGGTGAGTTCGGCAAATTCATAGTCACCTAATAAAGACCCAGCTAAATCAGGTACGCTGATACACAGGGGGGAGCGGTGGTAACGAACAATCTGCCACAATAAGCACAGTACGGGAGAAAACAATCTCCATTATAAAGGTCAAAATAACTCTCTAGAAATTGTGAAAAATATCGGAAGAAGTACTTTAATTTATCTATGTGAACACATGTATAAAAAACAGCAAGTGTACTTGTACAGATAAAAGAAAACAAAGGGGTTCATAACACAAGTTCTTCTTTTTTCCCTTTCTTCAGGATTGAAAGGACACTTTTTTGCAACATTATAGCTTGATGGTTTTTTTGTTTGCTACTAATGTCTGTTTGATACTAATAGATTCACTGATAAGTTGTTAAGAGTTATAACACTATTGCATGAAAATGAGAAAGAGGGGAAAAGCAGGGGAAAAATATCCCCAATAGAAAATTAATCTTGTTTTCAAACGAAAAAGAGAAATGTATATAAGATGTTTTATTCCTCTCCCTGTTTAGAAATATCCTATTAAAAGGAAAAGAAAAGGGGGGGGGGGAACAATGGGGAGGACAGGGGGGGGGGAAGGAAGGGGAAAGGAAAAGGGGAAGATCAGACTAACTAACTGCTTATATTTTTTTGTGTGTTAAGCTAAAATTGGTTTTGCATTCAAAACTGCTATTAAGCATTATAGGCAGGGTTCTCTTTTTTCTTTTTTTTTGTTGTTTCTTCCTCTCTCCTTCTCACCTTAGGTGGATTTCTCTCCTACGGTTATCACTAGAGGAATGATATTATTAAATAAAAGTGTACAATTGTATAGACGAGAGGGGATCTGTGGGATGAAGAGGGAAAAAATAGTATCTCACTGAGTATTTAAAAAAACTTTATAAATAGAAATCCCTACACAACACTGCATCATTGCACTCTGCCCCTCTAAGTTGGGCTCTAATAAGACTTACACTGGCATAGGAAATTAGTTAAACACATAGGTTAATCCCTTGCAAAGAAAGGAAAGGAAAAGGAAGGAGAAAGAAAAGGGATAAGAAGGAGGAAAAAAGGAATGACAAGGAAGGGAAGGTTTAGGAGAGAGTAAGCAGAGGGGTGGAAGAGAAAGAGACAATAAAATAAAGCAAAGATTACTACACACACTTAGTTCTACTCTATATAGGAATTGATAAAAAGAGGAGACATATTAACATAAATCAGAAGAAAATTTATTCTCACTAGACATAAGGCTGGTACAGAGTCACTAAACTACTAAGTAGACTCAAAAGAATAAATTCCCTTTCCACTTGCCACTCTTTCACAATATAAATTAAATAACTGGGTGGATAACACCCCTTCTAATTTTTTCACAACCACCGATCCTTCCCCCCTTACCTCACGAGACCACTTCACAAACCCTTTCCCCATTCCCCCCCACTCTTTTCCTTTTTTTTTTTCTCTATTCACAAACTTACGTAACACTTTTAGTAAATTAAACTGCACATGGACAAATATTTGCATGGTCACCCAAAAACATCTCCTTTAGCTATGACGGTGAGACAAAGAGAGAAGAAGAATAAACCTCTTCCTGAAACCTTGACAGAGTCACAACCATTAATGGTAAACCCTCCATCCACGATGAAAACTTTTGATATTCAAACACTGGTTAATAGTATCTCATTAGCCCTAACCCCTAAATTTGAATTATTGAAGGATGAAATAAAACAGGATATTGCCTAATGAAGTCAAACAGTTTGCGCGCAGAATTTCTGAAGTAGAACAAAGAATATCAGATCTTGAGGACAAGACTATATCTTACAAAGCTATTCTTGACTCCACAAGTAGCACACTTTTAAAAATGCAGAGCAAAATCGAAGATTTGGAAGATAGGTCAAGAAGAAATAACTTAAGGGTTATTGGTGTCCCAGAGGGAAAAAAATATGAAGACCTGGGGGCGGAGCGGAGCCGTGCTGGAACATGGCTGCATTTTGAAAGAGCTCCGGAGCTTATCCTGTCCTACTGGCTCCACTAGTGCGATATCAGAAGCAATAACACCCTTTAAAAGCTACCTCTACACTCCCCGACACCCGGTGGATGCAATACAGGCAACGGCTCATTATAATCCATACCGGACGTAAGGAGACAAAAGAGCCCAGAAATACACCACGGGCCACAATCTCTGCTACACGAGACCTGACTCAAGGGGCAATCACCGGACCTTCTCCCACGGTGACACCTGCTCCTCTGTGTGAGCTCCGAGACCAGGTACAGAAGACGGGGGACCAACCCCCACACTGAACAGACTGCATTAGAGATCTAACGGTACCTGCTGAGGCCTACCTCTGTCGCACGAAACAGATACGCACTGCACCCACACGGTGCTCACAGCCTGACACCGGAAAGCCACATACCGAGGGTAAGAAGTGACAACTGGGTCACAAAGTTATACCCCAGACACCGGACACCCATTCCGCTTATAAGGGGACCTATCTAACCTCTAGCGCCCCACATAAATATAAATTGTAACTTGGGGGAAGGAGGGCAACGTATTCAGTGACCACTTTTCAACGGAGTTATAAAAACATCTCTCAGGGCCTCAGACTTGCTTTGTTGTGCTGCACCCACAAAACATTTATATTCCAATCGCAGTTTGCACAACCACAAGTCCGTTAATTACAGGGTGAGACAGACGCTAACCACAAAATGGCGTCTAGGCAGAAACCCAAATCAGACAAGAAACTTTCTGCCATATCCACACCCACCATGAACCACTTCTTCCATAAACCAGACTGTGAAACTGCCGACACCACTACAGACTTGCAAACATCAGACACCCAGGCAGAACAAGAGCAATTGCCCTCACCACACTCCCAACAACTCTCTCTCATTCAATCAACCATCTCGCAACTCCCATCTAAATCTGACATGGCAGACCTAAAAACTTTCATCAAAACTGAATTGACTTCCCTTAAAAAGGACATAAATGCCTTGGGATCAAGGATAGAATGCCTTGAAGAGGGGCAAGACACTCTGAATAATATGGTGTCAGAATCAAACCACCAAATGGTAAGACAAGAGATCCTCATTCACTCACTCCAGCTCAAAGTCGAAGATCTCGACAACAGAAGTCGTAGAAATAATCTACGGATAAGAGGGGTACCAGAGGAAGCGACACAAGAATCCCTTCTCTCTTACCTATTACAACTATTCGAATACATCATACCATCCCTAAAACTTACAGAATCGTCTATGGAACGTGCTCACAAGGGCCCTGAGACCCCCCTCGAAACCCCCTAACCCCCCAAGAGACATCATCATCAAATTCGCTAATTATTTAGAAAAGGAAGCCATATGGAAGCAGGTCCATCTGCAAAGAGAGATTAAGTTTCAAACCTACAGTATTCAAATATTTCAAGATATCTGCCCCTCCACGATTGAAAGGCAAAGGGAAATTCGCTTCATCACTCAAGTCCTGCAGGAAAGGCGGGTGCGTTACCGCTGGGGCTTTCCCTTTAGCCTAATTGTCCAACAAGAAGGAAAGACTCATATATGCAAAGAACCAGAGGACCTGGAAACATTTTCAAAGGGCTTGAATATCACCTTCCCACCACAGAACCAGCAACCACAAGGCCGGATCTCCCCTAGGAATGACGACCCACCCAAACCCCAAAGGTCACAATGGTCCCTAGTCAGCAAAAAGAAAAAACTGGACACTCAACTATCTTGAACTTTTAGTTAATCTGCAGCTCGATGTGCAGGTTGCTTCCCAACACTGCCTCTCATCATCAAGATCTGGAGCAGAACCCCGCCAATGGAAACTGATAAGTATTTCAACAAAATGTTTTATGATATGTCACCTGACAGCTCTAACCACTGTACTTATCAGACAAACATTTGAACATTGAGTGGGAAACAACATCTGTTATTATAATTGTTTCCACAGGCTCTCCACTAGGAGTAGGCCCCTGATACCCTTCAAATTGTGTTAAATAACCCACTTCTTTTTCAGTGTTATTTTGAGGCGATAGAGTGAATATGAAGTCCCATTGATGCATCGTCAAGTAACAGTGCCCCACATAGTTTAGACTCAGACGTTTAATTCATATTGTGTTGGAGTTAATGCTGTAATGAATAAGTAATATAATCAATAAGCTCCCACTGTTCCAAACTAGGAGCACCAGTAGCATACAGGATTTGCCACCCCTATTACTAATAGGTTACCAATGTTGGTACTCACTTATTTTGTTTTCTTCATATATGTTCTTGTCATGTTAATTATATGCATGTTTCATGTACTAGTTGTGTTGTTTCAACCAAATGTAAATGTCTGTGGTCCGCCCTGTGCCCCAGCTCTTCATTTCCATACTATGCTAACTAGCATCACACCATATTCACACCATAAGCTCAGCTGCCACCACAGAGACAATGGCTAATGTAAAAACGCACTCCCATGCCAAAAACTATATATATTTGTATTCTGTTAATGCCAAAGGTCTGAATATTCCTAACCAAAGATCAACTGTCACTAGGGAACTCCATAGACAAAGAGCAGACCTTGTGTTTTTACAGGAGACCCACTTCTGGAAGCGGCGGGAACCCCAGACTTTTAAACGCACATATGGTACTTGTTATTGGGCCTCACACTATAGGAGCAAAAAACACGGGGTGGGCATAGTGATAAATAAAAACATTCCCTATACAAACATACAGACTATTAGGGATATAGAGGGAAGATACCTCGTCCTGACCTGGCTATTATACGGCAGACCAGTAACCCTGGTCTCACTATACGCCCCCAACACGGCCCAACACTCCTTCATGAAAAAAATAACCAACCTTATATTGGAACATCAAATAAGGATCCTCATCATGTGCGGAGACCTCAATATCGCCTTAGACCCTAGTGTGGACTGTTCCTCACAACACTCCTCTATGCCCACCTTCCGACTAACCAAGGTTAACTCATGTCTTAGAAACATAGTAGCACATGATGTTTGGAGGACACTCCATCCCACCTGCAGGGACTATACATTTTATTCATACCCACACGAAACATATACTCGAATTGACTATGTACTGACAGACACTGGAGGACTCTCATTATTTAACAAAAATTTCACAGATAACGTGGTCAGACCACACTTCCATACTTTGTAATATGACTTGGCCCTCAAAACCCATAAAAGACTATATCTGGAGACTTGACGAATACATGTTGACAGACCCCTTAGTGACCCCTAGAATTTCAGCAGCACTTCTAGAATACTTTGAACATAACGATAACTCAGAAACTACCCCTCACACCCTATGGGAAGTGCACAAGAGTGTTATCAGAGGAGAGCTAATGGCCATAAAAGCACAGTTAAACAAATCAAAAAGAGAATTAACCTCCTCTCTCACTGCAAACATAAAACACTTGGAACAACTACATAAAACTTCGCCTTCAAATAAAGATCTGCTCTCCGAACTCACCCAGGAAAGACAGACGCTGGCCACACATCTAGGCAAAATACACAAGAGACAAACGCTATACACTCAACGTAAGAACTATGAAGGCAGAAATAAATCAGGCAGATCACTAGCCAGATATTTAAAACAAAAAGCACACAAAAAATACATCATGCAAGTAAAAGATAGCAACGGTCTCATACACAAATCTACTAAGAAAATTTTACACACCTTCCAAACGTTTTTTCACAAGTTATACAACATTAAAAACCCATACGACCCCCACACCAATCGAGATGAGACAAGAGCCCAACAAATTGAGAGCTACCTTAGGAATCTCCAATTACCATGTCTGACAGACTATCAACAAGAACAGTTAGAAGATCCCATCTCCCTACTAGAGTTACAGACAGCCTTAAAGAACCTACCCACCGGTAAGGCCCCAGGCCCTGATGGCTTTTGTCATAAATATTACACAATGTTCCAGGATATCCTGAACGCGTACATGCTCAATTACTTTCAATCCATAGACGAAAGTGGATCATTCCCTCCCAGAGCGCTAGAAGCCCATATAATATTAATCCCTAAACCCAACAAACCACAAGACCTCCCTAACAGCTACCGCCCCATATCGTTGTTAAACACCGATGTTAAACTATACACTAGAATACTGGCACTAAGACTGAATAAAATTCTCCCAGACTTAATCCATCTCAACCAGGTCGGTTTTATACCTGGTCGGGAGGCGGCGGACAACACGGTCAGGGCCTTAAATCTAATTCACTATAGTAAATCCAAAAACATCCACTCAGTCCTATTATCCACGGACGCGGAAAAGGACTTTGACCGTGTTGCCTGGGACTTTATGAGGGCCATGCTAACCCAAATGGGAGTAGGTGCGAAAATGCTCACAAGGATTTTTTCCCTATACACCCACCCAACCGCAAAGATTCTGGTTAATGGCACCCTTTCTTCCCCATTCCCCATTTCTAATGGGACTCGTCAGGGCTGCCCTCTGTCCCCACTTCTCTTCGTCTGTGTTATTGAAACACTAGCTGAAAAAATTAGACAAAACTCCCACATCACCGGCATAGATATAGAAGTCCGGGTATACACCACGTCTCTGTTCGCAGATGACATGCTCTTCACCCTTACCGACCCCGTAAATGCAATCCCCCACCTACTGAACGAATTCGCCACCTTCCAATCATTATCGAACTTCGTCGTTAACATGTCAAAATCCAAAATTTTAAACATAAATTTGCCCGACCCCTTACTACGAGCTACCCAGAAAGTCACCCATTCATCTGGTGCTCACACTCCTTGAAATACCTTGGAATACACCTCACACCCTCCCTAGACAATATTTTTCACCAGAACTACTTACCCATTAAGCAAACTATAATAAGAGATCTCTCCTCTTGGGGTTCCAAAAAATTATCTTTGCTAGGACGTATAGAAGTCATTAAAATTAACGTGTTCCCCAGAATACTCTACCTCCTCCAAACTCTCCTGATCCCATTACCTAGAACCTATCTACCCTCCCTACAAAAGGCATTTAGCGATTTTATCTGGCGCAGAAAACCCCCCAGAATAAACAAACTAACCATGCAAACCCCTAAAATACAAGGCGGTCTGGGAGTATCGAACCTCTCCGCGTATCATCAGGCTATTTTTCTACAGAGACTAGTAGACTGGAATATCCACTACGAACACAAACGGTGGGTCCTACTGGAACACCTAATAATGAATAAACCACACCTAGGGAGACTATGCTGGGGAGACCCAAACTTACTCAAAAAACATAGAACAAATAACCCAATGATCCAGGAGACATTTCAGGTATGGGAGTACACCATTAACACGACACATTACATCTCATCAATCCCTTCGCCACTGACTTCTCTAATCGAGAATGGGGAATATAAGGTGCGACCCTTCTCTCGCCAAAGCACAGTGGATACACCAAATAGGGACTTCACAGTCAACACAATGATTAACAATGAATCAATACTTTCACAAACAGACCTAATATCAAACGGCCATGACTGCTTTAAAAACTGGTTTACCTATCGGCAAACGACTCACTTTATAACGACACATAAGGGTCACAACAATATGACCAGACCCCTTAACACCTTTGAATCACCATGCACTCAAACCCCTCCTCTGCGACACACCTTGTCACTTATATACAAAATTTTAACACAAACCCCCCCAGGTCATATACTACCATATCTGGAGAGCTGGGAACGCGATTTGGGAGTTATCATCCTACCCCAAACAAGCGCTAAAATGTTTCAAAACACAATGAGATCCTCAGTCTCATCCTCCATACTAGAAATTAACTACAAACTACTACACAGGTGGTACCTCACACCGAGGAAATTACACCGCTTATTCTGCACACAAAGTAACAGATGTTGGCACTGCGGCCATGTGAATAGCGACACCGATCACATGTGGTGGTGGTGCAATGTTATCCAAAATTTTTGGAGGGACAAATATAAACCATACATTCAGTTATTTAACATTATGGCCAACGGTGTCAAAACCCTAATAGCCAAAAACTGGAAAAGCAGAGAAGCACCGTCCCTAGATATGTGGGTTCAAAAGGTCTCAGAGCTCATAGACTTAGAAGAATATTATTATCTCAAACAAGACAAAATGGACTCGTACGCCGAGTTCTCACAACTTTGGCTTAATTATGCCCAGCACCGGGCAGATAACACCAATAGGGAATTAAAATGCGATGTGGTCTTTTTCAAATGGGGCGGGGGTGGACCAGGACTAAACGTTTTTTTGTTTGTTTGATCAAAAGTTGAGGTGCACAACACCATGAGAGAATATTTCACTTTCTTGTCAGCACGCCTGTATTCAAGAATGTATAGATTACTGAGTTATCTGAAAGAAGGCATCTGCTATTCTACATTGATGAGCCATAGGCTCTTCCACTGTTATCTATAAAACTTACAGCCATTGTCATACTATGCTTTAACGGAGCTGCGTCTCCGGCTGATTGTAATTTTATTTTATCAACACAATAAAGCTGTATTTAAAAAAAAATAAAAAAAATAAAGACCTAGAAAACTTTATGTCAAACATCTTACAGCGGTTACTCCAAATTTCTGAATCCCATCTTCAGATAACTATTGAAAGGGTGCATAGAATAGGCTCACTTAGCTCAAGTAAAGTGAATACAAGACCCAGACCAATTATTGCAAGAATTTTAAATTTCCAACACAAGATCACACTGCTTCAAGTGTATCGTAAACATCAACCCATTTTTTTAGATGGTGCAAAAATCCTGTTGTTTCAAGATTACTCAGCAGAAACAGCTGCAAAAAGAAAAGAACTCGCTCCACATTGCACAAAATTCATAAAACAAGGGGCATGGGCTACATTACTATACCCTGCAAAACTGAAAATAGTGATAGAAGGTCATACTCACAACTTCAAATCAGCGCAGGAAGCTGAAAAATTTTATGTTGATACTTCTCCCACAGTATCAAAATAGAATAGTGGGGAAGATAGACAGGATTGTAAAATACTGTTTTCTCTTTTTTTATTTTTTGGATCAATAAGGATGATAACTTTTTTGGTGAAGGGTGGGGGAGGAAGAAAGGCTAAACTTCCTCTTATAACTTGGCCTACATGGGTTATTTGTGTAACTGATTTTAAACTTTTCTTTTTCTTTCTTCTTATTTTTAATTCTCCCCTTTTTTTTATCTCTCTTCTCCTCCCTCCCTCCTTAATACTGCTTAGATGGACATAAAGAATACATTTAAATTGATATCCTGGAACATAGGAGGCCTCACATCCCCTATTAAGCGTAAAACAATATTGTCCCACCTAAAGAAAAACAGCACAGATATTGCCTTTCTGCAAGAAACCCATTTAAAACCTGAAGAAGTGCTTAAGCTCAAAGCTACATGGGTCAAGGAAGTAATATTCTCGTCCACATGTAAAAGGAAAAGTGGGGTAGCAATTCTTTTAGGGAAGAAGCTTGCTTATGAATTCATACATACAGAGGCAGACAGAGAGGGAAGGTACCTGATAGTAAAAATTAAAATAATGAAAACAATGTATACAATCTGCAATGTGTACGCCCCTAATGTTTTAAGTCTCCCGTTTTGGGAAAACTTACAAAACAAATTTATGGTACTTACAGAAGGTTACTTGATATTAGGGGGTGACTTTAATATGGCACCCAAATATCCACTGGACAGGTTGAGACAGAACCCCACCCCTCAAAAAATGAAGAGAGATAATTTAGAATCAAAATTATTTATTAAACTAACTAACAACTTGAAGATATGCGATATATGGAGACTATAAAATACGGTAGCCAGGGATTATACATGTCATTCTCGGGCACATAAAACACTCTCTAGAATAGACCTCTTTTTAATTGATAAGAGACTATGTAAATGTAAAGTTATAGCTGGAATTCTTCCAATTTCTCTTGTATTTCAGTCTAACTATCCAGAGGGAGGGAAAAGAGGGTTCAAATTTCCACAATACCTAACTTCTGACAATAAATTTAAAAACTGGCTGAAAGCAAAGTTTTGCGACTATGCCCATTTCAATCAAGAACACATCTCTCGACCAGCATTATTCTGGAAAACTGCCAAAGCTGTCTTAAGAGGGGAAATATTGGCTTACACTATATCTAGGACTAAAAAATCTAAGAAGAGGGAAGGAGACCCCTTAGAGCAGTAACAAATGCATACAATAGACATATTCACCAGCAAACCCCGGAAAGCTGGTCCAGATATATCTCTGTGCTAGCAGATAGAGATTCTTTTTATCTACATAAAACATCACAAAAGACCTTAGACTACAGGCTAAGCTATACCACTATGGGAATAAAACAGGGAAACTTCTGGCAAATCTGGTCAGACGAGATAAAGCTTCCCCTACAATAGACTTTATATCATCGGAAGGTAAGCAATTTAAAACACCAGCAGAACTTTCTCGAGTGTTTGAGGACTACTATAGAACTCTTTATACCAGTAAGACATCAAATATTGCACAACGAGAAGAATTCTGGAAGAAAATGACACACCCGGTGCTATCGCATGATCTTCTTGACCACTTAAATTCCCCTATTACTGAGCAAGAAACTCTTACAGCAATTCATAAACTAGCTTTTAATAAAGCCCCAGGACCTGACACCCTTCTGAATGAAATGTACAAGATATTGTCAAATGAAATAACAAAGCACTTAACCTCTTTATTTAACGATCTATATCTCAGTGGTGGTACGCCGTCACCAGATTTTGTTGCCTCTAATACAACTCTTATTCTTAAACCAGGGAAAGACCCGACGAGGAAAGAATCTTATAGACCCATCACGCTCTTAAACACTGATTACAAACTGCTAGCAGCTATTTTGGCAACAAGGCTTCAATCTTTTCTCCCTTCTATTATCCATAAAGATCAAGCAGGGTTTATATCGAAACGGAACTCCTCAGCTAAAATCAGGGAATTACTCCTTACAATAGAATACATCAAGGTAATGGAGGAGCTGCGGACTGGGAGGGGAGAGGACACTCCTGATATGGCGATCATTTTTATCGATGCTAAAAAAAGCATTTGACTCAGTACACTATGATCACCTTTCATATACCTTGAAGAAATTCGGATTAGGTGGCAATTTTCTTCACTTTTTTAATAATCTGTACAAAAACGCCTCTACGAAAATCATAGTAAACGGAAATCTTACTCAGGACATAAAACTAGAAAGGGGAACCAGGCAGGGGTGTCCTCTCTCCCCTCTATTATTCGATCTGGCAATCGAACCTCTGGCTATTCAAATTCGGCAACAACTGGAAGGAGTTAAGGTAAGAAAGAAGGAGATGCGTATTGCATTATATGCTGATGATGTCTTAATCTATTTATCAAATACTGCTAGTAATATTCCTAAGCTCCTTACGATAATAGATCAGTTCGGATCTTTCTCTGGATATAAGGTAAATACAGCAAAATCGGAGATGCTTTGGATCAAACAGATGAAGGACTCAGCTACAGAGATTCCCTTTAGTATAGTACAAGATTCAGTCAGATATTTAGGTATATGGATATCCTACAACCCTGATAAGTGATACTCTCTGAATATACTTCCAGTACTTAAGAGTGTTAAAGAATCCTTCAAAAATTGGCAGAAGCTCCCTCTTTCTCTGTCAGGATGTATAGCTTTATATAAAATGACTCTTCTCCCGAAAATACTCTATGTCCTTCAGAACACCCCATTGATTCTCAAAAGGAAAGATATTTTATCATTTAATGTAGCTTTGCGCTCATTCATATGGCAAAACAAGAAGCCTAGAATCTCATTAGCCAAACTAATATTACCTTTAAAATTAGGAGAATTTTCTCTTCCTGACTTACGTATTTATAATCAAGTATTTTTAGCCCAGATTATAGTTGACTGATTAACTAACAGTAATTATATTACAAATCTCAAACTGGATGCTGATATTATACATCCAATTGAGTTGAGGGCCCTAATACATTGTAACAATAACCTCTATCCTCTTGAATTAAAAAAAATAAGATCAATCTACAACCCAATTCAAATGTGGAAGAGGGTTTGTAAATTATTATCTATTGAATCTAGGGTATCAAGATATAACACATTTTTAAATAACCCTCAGTTCCCAGCTGGGATGCAATCGATTCTTTTTGCACAATGGCAGACTCAAGGTCTGGGCCAGGTCCATCAATTAATAGATCCCGAAACCAGATGTATTAGGAATTTTAACTCTTTAAAAGAAGAATTTGGTATCCCTAATAAAAACTTCTTTGCTTACTTACAAGCAAGACTTTATGCTACTAAGTTAACAAATGATTATGGATGGGATTGGTCCCTCTGGAGTATTGAAAATTGGATTCTTTTAGCAAAGAATGGACTTACATCAATCTCCTATATCTACCAAACACTGGCTTCATTTAAAGGCCCAGAGATAATGGAAAAAATTTGTCATAAATGGGCTGTTATGCTAAGACAAGATTCTCTCACTCTTACTGCACTTACTCTCTCAGTACAAGAGGTTTCACGGATAACCCTCTCCACATCCTGGAGGGAATCACATGTTAAGATTCTGCATATGTCACACTTTACACCGAAAAAAGGCTCGCAGTGTCAGGTCAGTTTCAATAAGTGCCCAAAATGTTCTCTCCCCTCGGCTAGCCTACTGCATATGTTATGGGAATGTCCAAAAATAAGAAATTTCTGGTTCAAGACACAGTATTGGATGAATACCAGGTTAGGCTTTCCCTCTCTGTCTCTCTCTCCAACAAAGGTAGTTTTCTTTGTTCAGGATGTGGGTTTATCCTCTAACAATGTCAAAATTATTAATTTAACCATTTTGGCTAGTAGATATCTAATTCTGAAGAAATGGAAAACAAAAGCAGTCCCGAGTATAAAAGAAGTTAAAAACTGTTTAAAGAAACAATGTATTATTTGACACTGATTTACAGAATGATGAAGATGTAAAGAGGTTTTTTTCAAAATGTTCTATATTTATAAAAACTCTTCCCGATAGTGAGATTGAATATATAATTTACCCGTTCAGAGATACGGAATTAATTTTGCTAGGAATATGGTAACTGGATGCAATTGTCCCTCCCCCCCCCCTCTTTTCCCTCCCCCCCCCCTTTTTTTTTTCTTTTTTTTTTCTGTTTGGTTTTATTTTGTTCTGTTTTCTGTTCTTTTTTTATTTATCTCTTTTTTTTGTCTGGGCGATGTAGGAATAATCGGTCAATTAAGATAGGGGGGATATTGTTGTAACTAACATAAATTTTTGACTCAGCTAATTAACAAGTTGTTAATTTCATTTTTATTTGTTGGGGAACTGACACCTATATATTTTAAAAATGGTTCTGTAACAACCCCCAAACATGTAATTACAAAGAAAATGTCCCCCTCTTCCTTTTTCTTTTTTTTTTTGTACCCAAATGGAAATACCAAAGAAAGTTTAAAAAAAAAATTTAAAAAAATTGCATGCCCTATCTGAATCATGAAAGTTTAATTTTGACTAGACTGTCCCTTTAATTGTTGTGTTCTAACTTGTTATCTCCCATCTAGAATTGTTTAAAGACTACCTTGTCTTGGTTTTTAAGTACCTTATTAACATTCACACACATCCAGGTAGTTTAGAGATCTTTGCATTCCTCAGCACATATATCTTAGGTGGCTTGGGCTGTTTTGGGGTGCTGTGCCACATTACATATTGTTCCAGAGCTCTCTTATTGCAACTAATTTTGACAAACTTTTAAAAATCTTATTCTCAAGAACCGCTTGTTAGAGATGTGAAACTTGCTGTGTTAACTGCTACTGTGACCTAGATTTATGATTGGTCAAGAGAAGTGCATTGGACACATGGGGGCCGAATTATTAAGCACCGTACGATGCCTAATACATCTATTTCAGCGCGAGCCTTCAGGCTCGCCGGAAACAGCAGTAAGGAAGCAGTGGTCTTAAGACCACTGTTCCTTAACTGGTCCACCGCCTCTGAGCAGCATTGATTGACACCCTCTGCTAGCAGGGGGCGGCATTGCACAAGCAGAACTGCTTGTGCTATGCTAAATGCCAATAGCGTATGCTGTCGGCATTCAGCCCCATGGTGTGGCAGCCATCTTGGATTGCTTAAAAATCTTAAAAGATCTTCTCTGAAAACATGAAGAGCAATGAAGTGACATTTTGCATGTGTGCCCCTGGCAAGGTCATCTACCAGGTTTGTTCAAACCGTGATTTTTCCAAAATCAACATGGCTGCCATGAGCAGTTAACCTTTATATTTTTTTTCATTTGCATAAATTTGCAGTTTTTGCTGTCTTTTTACACTATTAATCTATGTTACAGTGTAGTAGACACATGATTATGTACAGACATGAACCTCAAGGGAAATATTGTGGTAAAAAATGTCACTGCATGGCCACAATTGTGAAATCAAACATTTATAAATTTTAATAAAACTTCAGGTGTATAGTGAGCTTTAGTATGTGCAAAATGAAAGCCATATGTTCTGTGCTTGTCAGCGCAAATAAGGTCTCACAATAGTACTGAGAAAAGAAAATTCCATACGGCACACAATGTTGCAGTTTAATAATAATAGGCCTAGATTTAGAGTTTGGCGTTAGCCGTGAAAACCAGCGTTAGAGGCTCCTAACGCTGGTTTTAGGCTACCGCCGGTATTTGGAGTCACTCAAAATAGGGTCTAACGCTCACTTTTCAGCCGCGACTTTTCCATACCGCAGATCCCCTTACGTCAATTGCGTATCCTATCTTTTCAATGGGATTTCTCTAACTCCGGTATTTAGAGTCGTTTCTGAAGTGAGCGTTAGACATCTAACGACAAAACTCCAGCCGCAGGAAAAAAGTCAGTAGTTAAGAGCTTTCTGGGCTAACGCCGGTTTATAAAGCTCTTAACTACTGTGCTCTAAAGTACACTAACACCCATAAACTACCTATGTACCCCTAAACCGAGGTCCCCCCACATCGCCGACACTCGAAAAAAAATTTTTTAACCCCTAATCTGCCGACCGCCACCTACGTTATCCTTATGTACCCCTAATCTGCTGCCCCTAACACCGCCGACCCCTGTATTATATTTATTAACCCCTAATCTGCCCCCCTCAACATCGCCTCCACCTGCCTACACTTATTAACTCCTAATCTGCCGACCGCAAAGCGCCGCCACCTACGTTATCCTTATGTACCCCTAATCTGCTGCCCCTAACACCGCCGACCCCTATATTATATTTATTAACCCCTAATCTGCCCCCCACAACGTCGCCTCCACCTGCCTACACTTATTAACCCCTAATCTGCCGACCGGACCTGAGCGCTACTATAATAAAGTTATTAACCCCTAATCCGCCTCACTAACCCTATAATAAATAGTATTAACCCCTAATCTGCCCTCCCTAACATCGCCGACACCTAACTTCAATTATTAACCCCTAATCTGCCGACCGAATCTCGCCGCTATTCTAATAAATGTATTAACCCCTAAAGCTAAGTCTAACCCTAACACTAACACCCCCCTAAGTTAAATATAATTTAAATCTAACAAAATTAATTAACTCTTATTATATAAATTATTCCTATTTAAAGCTAAATACTTACCTGTAAAATAAATCCTAATATAGCTACAATATAAATTATAATTATATTAGAGCTATTTTAGGATTTATATTAATTTTACAGGTAACTTTGTATTTATTTTAACCAGGTACAATAGCTATTAAATAGTTAAGAACTATTTAATAGCTAAAATAGTTAAAATAATTACAAATTTACCTGTAAAAGAAATCCTAACCTAAGTTACAAATAAACCTAACACTAGACTATCAATAAATTAATTAAATAAACTACCTACAATTACCTACAATTAACCTAACACTACACTATCAATAAATTAATTAAATACAATTGCTACAAATAAATACAATTAAATAAACTAGCTAAAGTACAAAAAATAAAAAAGAACTAAGTTACAAAAAATAAAAAAATATTTACAAACATAAGAAAAATATTACAACAATTTTAAACTAATTACACCTACTCTAAGCCCCCTAATAAAATAACAAAGCCCCCCAAAATAAAAAAAATGCCCTACCCTATTCTAAATTACTAAAGTTCAAAGCTCTTTTACCTTACCAGCCCTGAACAGGGCCCTTTGCGGGGCATGCCCCAAGAAATTCAGCTCTTTTGCCTGTAAAAAAAAACATACAATACCCCCCCCAACATTACAACCCACCACCCACATACCCCTAATCTAACCCAAACCCCCCTTAAATAAACCTAACACTAAGCCCCTGAAGATCATCCTACCTTGTCTTCACCATACCAGGTTCACCGATCGGTCCAGAAGAGCTCCTCCGATGTCCTGATCCAAGCCCAAGCGGGGGGCTGAAGAGGTCCATGATCCGGCTGAAGTCTTCATCCAAGTGGGCCAGAAGAGGTCTTCCATCCGATTGAAGTCTTCATCCAAGCGGCATCCATCCGGAGCGAAGCGGCAGCATCCTGAAGACCTCCACCGCGGAACATCCATCCTGGTCGACGACTGAACGACGAATGACGGTTCCTTTAAATGACGTCATCCAAGATGGCGTCCCTCAAATTCCGATTGGCTGATAGGATTCTATCAGCCAATCGGAATTAAGGTAGGAATATTCTGATTGGCTGATGGAAACAGCCAATCAGAATCAAGTTCAATCCGATTGGCTGATCCAATCAGCCAATCAGATTGAGCTCGCATTCTATTGGCTGATCGGAACAGCCAATAGAATGCAAGCTCAATCTGATTGGCTGATCGGATCAGCCAATCGGATTGAACTTGATTCTGATTGGCTGATTCCATCAGCCAATCAGAATATTCCTACCTTAATTCCGATTGGCTAATAGAATCCTATCAGCCAATCGGAATTCGAGGGACGCCATCTTGGATGACGTCATTTAAAGGAACCGTCATTCGTCGTTCAGTCGTCGGCCAGGATGGATGTTCCGCGGTGGAGGTCTTCAGGATGCTGCCGCTTCGCTCCGGATGGATGCCGCTTGGATGAAGACTTCAATCGGATGGAAGACCTCTTCTGGCCCGCTTGGATGAAGACTTCAGCCGGATCATGGACCTCTTCAGCCCCCCGCTTGGGCTTGGATCAGGACATCGGAGGAGCTCTTCTGGACCGATCGGTGAACCTGGTATGGTGAAGACAAGGTAGGATGATCTTCAGGGGCTTAGTGTTAGGTTTATTTAAGGGGGGTTTGGGTTAGATTAGGGGTATGTGGGTGGTGGGTTGTAATGTTGGGGGGGGGCTTTGTTATTTTATTATGGGGCTTAGAGTAGGTGTAATTAGTTTAAAATTGTTGTAATATTTTTCTTATGTTTGTAAATATTTTTTTAATTTTTGTAACTTAGTTCTTTTTTATTTTTTGTACTTTAGCTAGTTTATTTAATTGTATTTATTTGTAGCAATTGTATTTAATTAATTTATTGATAGTGTAGTGTTAGGTTAATTGTAGGTAATTGTAGGTAGTTTATTTAATTAATTTATTGATAGTCTAGTGTTAGGTTTATTTGTAACTTAGGTTAGGATTTCTTTTACAGGTAAATTTGTAATTATTTTAACTATTTTAGCTATTAAATAGTTCTTAACTATTTAATAGCTATTGTACCTGGTTAAAATAAATACAAAGTTACCTGTAAAATAAATATAAATCCTAAAATAGCTCTAATATAATTATAATTTATATTGTAGCTATATTAGGATTTATTTTACAGGTAAGTATTTAGCTTTAAATAGGAATAATTTATTTAATAAGAGTTAATTAATTTCGTTAGATTTAAATTATATTTAACTTAGGGGGGTGTTAGTGTTAGGGTTAGACTTAGCTTTAGGGGTTAATACATTTATTAGAATAGCGGCGAGATTCGGTCGGCAGATTAGGGGTTAATAATTGAAGTTAGGTGTCGGCGATGTTAGGGAGGGCAGATTAGGGGTTAATACTATTTATGATAGGGTTAGTGAGGCGGGTTAGGGGTTAATAACTTTATTATAGTAGCGCTCAGGTCCGGTCGGCAGATTAGGGGTTAATAAGTGTAGGCAGGTGGAGGCGACGTTGTGGGGGGCAGATTAGGGGTTAATAAATATAATATAGGGGTCGGCGGTGTTAGGGGCAGCAGATTAGGGGTACATAGGGATAATGTAAGTAGCGGCGGTTTACGGAGCGGCAGATTAGGGGTTAATAATAATATGCAGGGGTCAGCGATAGCGGGGGCGGCATATTAGGGGTTAATAAGTGTAAGGTTAGGGGTGTTTAGACTCGGGGTACATGTTAGAGTGTTAAGTGCAGACGTAGGAAGGGTTACCGCATAGCAAACAATGGGGCTGCGTTAGGAGCTGAACGCGGCTTTTTTGCAGGTGTTTGGTTTTTTTTCAGCTCAAACAGCCCCATTGTTTCCTATGGGGGAATCGTGCATGAGCACGTTTTTGAGGCTGGCCGCGTCCGTAAGCAACTCTGGTATCGAGAGTTGAAGCTGCGTTAAAAATGCTCTACGCTCCTTTTTTGGAGCCTAACGCAGCCTTTATGTGGACTCTCGATACCAGAGTTATTTTTATGGTGCGGCCAGAAAAAAGCCGGCGTTAGTTTTTCGGGTCATTACCGACAAAACTCCAAATCTAGGCCATAGTGTTTTATTATGAACCTATTGCAATAACATAAATCAGTAATCAGGTTACAAAGCAAAGGCTACTGTGATTGAACTATACATGCATATTTTTGGGTTTTGAATAAGGCATTAATATCAGTGTACAAGAGTGGACAAAATCATCACAGCCATATACAGCATCATCACAGTGGAAACCACCCAGCAGATTTTTACAGGTGCTCTTTCTAAGATGTAGCCTAGAAAACTTCTTCTTCAATCTAATCTACCCCCACTTAGCAAATCTAATAGTTTAAACTGTTAGTGTAGCAGGAGTGTCTATGTATTATGTCAATCATATTATTTTGTAGCAATTGAGTTAGTGTCAATAAGAGTTTTTCTCATAACAAGTAAGGATTCTCACACCAGTGCTTCTATTGGACTGTTCCTCCCCTCTTTTCTTTATATTTCTTTTTATTAGAGACTTATGTAATGGTACAACAAAAGCAATGGTACATAGGTCAATACAATATATTAATCCAACAATGCAAAACAAGAGATTGTCCAGTTTAAGTTGGGAGAGGGGGCCCAAAGGATTGCCCAAGGAAGAGTCTCTGGTTTCCGACACTGTTTGTTTTGATGTCCATAGCAAAGAGTAGAAAAAGTTATTCGCCTAACTTGCTTGAAACCATCAACCTACAGCAGAGCCAAGTCTCAATTTTCAAATAAATTATTGTAGATCCATTACAGTGTAACATATGAATATATAAATACAAAATACAAAACATATAACATTCAACTGGTATATATTAACTAAAATTGATCCTGTCCAATTCTTTGAGAACTCAAAAGGAATCAGGACCCCACATAATGAGATATTATCGATCAGGGAGACAAAAAAAGTTTTCTCTCTCCCAACCCCCCCCCACCCAAATTATCGACTAGTTTACCCATCTCACCCACCAAAAGTATAATCTAATGCCCGATATTCCTATTTCCTCCTGCCCCCCCCCCCCAACCTGGCCTCTCTACTGGGGTCTCATCTAAACATCTCCATTCTTTCCACAACCTAGCTAGCATCACTAAGTCAGTCTGGTCAAAGGGTAGCATAATTTTTTTTGTAAGGTTGGATTTGGGGTAATTATATAAAGTTGCCATTTCCTAAGAAAATCTCTTAGTCTAATCTAACTATCTAGTCTGAGATCACACTGTTCTATTAATAGTTGTTTCATTAACTTGTTCTTAAGTTGGGGAATAGAGGACGAGGCTTGCTCTGTCCATGGGGGGTAGTTATCAAGCCGTCTACTTTTCTGGCTTCGCCGGCCCAATACGCCCGCCTAAGCTCGCCTCACATCGCTGCCGCGGACCTGAAAAAATATGCCTAAGTTATCAAAAAAAGCTGTCAAAAAGCCGCGGGGCGATGAGCAGCGGACTGTGAGAGTTATCACTCATCCTATCTCGCTGCTCTTCGGCTGTTTGACAGCTTTCTTGCTAGCCTGTCACTAAGCACTCACACTAAACTACACTGTTCTACCCCCTATACCGGCGCCCCCGGAGCCCCCCGCAACTAAATAGTAATAAGTTACTAACCCCTAAACTGCTGCTCCTAGACCCTGCCGCAAGTCTTATAAATGTATTAACCCCTAAACCGCCGCTCCTAGACCCTGCCGCAAATCTTATAAATGTATTAACCCCTAAACCGCCGCTCCTAGACCCTGCCGCAACTCTTATAAATGTATTAACCCCTAAACCGCCGCTCCTAGACCCTGCCGCAACTCTTATAAATGTATTAACCCCTAAACCGCCGCTCCCGGACACCGCTGCCACCTACAGTATACCTAGTAACCACTATCCTGCCCCCCCTACACCGTCGCCCTCTATTATAAAGTTATTAACCCCTATCCTGCTGATCCCGCACCTCTCCGCAACTAAATAGTTTAACCCCTAAACCGCCGCTCCCTGAACCCGCCGCAACCTATATTAAACCTATTAACCCCTAATCTGCCTCCCCTACACCGTCGCCCCCTATAATAAATTTATTAACCCCTATCCTGCCCCCCACTACGCCGCCGCCACTGTAATAAAATTATTAACCCCTAAACCTAAGTCTAACCCTAACCCTAACGCCCCCCTAACTTAAATATTTGATTAGGTGTAAGTAGCTTAAAATTGTTGTAATATTTTTAACATGTTTGTAACTTATTTTTTTATTTTTTTGTAACTTAGCTTTTTTTATTTTTTGTACTTTAGTTAGTTTATGTAATTGTATTTAATTGTAGTTATTTGTAGGTAGTTTATTTAATTAATTTAATGATAGTGTAGTATTAGGTTTAATTGTAACTTAGGTTAGGATTTATTTTACAGGTAATTTTGTATTTCTTTTAGCTAGGTAGTTATTAAATAGTTAATAACTATTTAATAACTATTCTAACTAGCTAAAATAAATACAAAGTTACCTGTAAAATAAATATAAATCCTAAGATAGCTACAATATAATTATTAATTATATTGGAGCTATCTTAGGGTTTATTTTACAGGTAAGTATTTATTTTTAAATAGGAATAATTTATTAAAGTATAGTGTAGTGTTAGGTGTAATTGTAACTTAGGTTAGTTTTTATTTTACAGGTAAATTTCAGTTTATTTTAGCTAGGTAAGCTATTAAATAGTTAATAACTATTTAATAGCTATTGTACCTAGTTAAAATAAATTGAAAGGTACCTGTAAAATAAAAATAAATCCTAAGATAGCTAGAATATAATTATTATTTATATTGTAGCTATATTAGGGTTTATTTTATAGGTAAGTATTTAGTTTTAAATAGGATTCATTTAGTTAATAAGATAAATATTATTTTGATTTAATTAATATTTAAGTTAGGGGGGCGTTAGGGTTAGGGTTAGACTTAGGTTTAGGGGTTAATAATTTTATTACAGTGGCGGCGGCGTAGTGGGGGGCAGGATAGGGGTTAATACATTTATTATAGGTGGCGACGGTGTAGGGGGGGCAGATTAGGGGTTATTAAATGTATTATAGGTGGCGACGGTGTAGGGGGGGCAGGATAGGGGTTAATACATTTAATATAGGTTGCGGCAGGTTCAGGGAGCGGCGGTTTAGGGGTTAATACATTTATTATAGTTGCGGTGGGCTCCGGGAGCGGCGGTTTAGGGGTTAATATGTATAGAGTAGCTTGCGGTGGGCTCTGGGAGCAGCGGTTTAGGGGTTAATCAGTTTATTATAGTTGCGGTGGGCTCCGGGAGAGGCGGTTTAGGGGGTAATAACTTTATTTAGTTGCGGTGGTGTAGGGGGGGGCAGATTAGGGGTGTTTAGACTCGGGGTACATGTTAGGGTGTTAGGTGTAGACAGCTCCCATAGGAATCAATGGGATGTCTGGCAGCAGCGAACTTGTACTTTCGCTATGGTCAGACTCCCATTGATTCCTATGGGATCCGCCGCCTCCAGGGTGGCGGATTGAAAACCAGGTACGCTGGGCCGTAAAAGTGCCGAGCGTACCTGCTAGTTTTTTGAATACTAGCAAAAGTAGTGAGAATGTGCCGCACTTGTGTGCGGAACATCTGGAGTGACGTAAGAATCTATCTGTGTCGGACTGAGTCCGGCGGATCGAAGTTTACGTCACAAAATTCTACTTTTGCCGGTCTCGAGCCTTTGATAACTAAGGCGTATCAGCCTCGCCACAAATACGCTGCGGAATTCCAGCGTATTTGAGGTTGACGGCTTGATAACTAGGCCCCTCTAAATCAAGTATACATTTACGAGCTAGCAATACGATCAGAGTAAGAAGTGTGTGCAGTTTAGCTATTGATTTATCCCATTGCAGAAAACAAACTTGGGGGATATCTAATGTTAGGTTGCTGACCTGACAATGGTTGATCCAATATTGGATCATCTTGCACCTGAAATATTTAATCTTAAGGCAGGTAATAAAATGGTAAAAGTAATATGCATTTTACAGACAACATTTATTAAATAAGTTGCTGCAGTTGGACTGCCACTTGGAAAGCCTGCACGGAAATATGTAGTCACAATGTGGCATTCTTAACAGAGATTATCTAAGAGGCGTAGAAAGCGTAGATTACCCAAACAGGTTCAGGCTATCTGAAATCCATTGGGGCAAAAGATCCCTTTCAATATCCACAGTCCAAAGCTGCATAAGCTTTTCTATTACCCCCAGTTCCCTCTCATGATATAGGACTTTGTAAAATGCAGACAATGAGAGAGCCCAAAATAAAGGCAGTTTGTGGGAAAATAAAAATAGAGGCATCCCAAAAATGGGGGCCAACCTTCATTAGACTAGAGATGTAATGTCTGGTTTGCAAGTAGGCATAAAAATGATGTTGTGATATATCATACCGAGTCTGATGTAGTGGTATATCATACCATACTAGTTAATGGATTCAGGACAACCACAACTGTTTTAAGACTAAGGGTACTCCACTTAAGACCAAGGGTACTCCATGTGTGAAATATCTATTCCTGCCGGGAAATTAACTTTACCGTGAAGGGGAATAAATTTAGGGGTAGGGTATGCTCTGCCAAGAACTTGTGAGCTAGTGACCATGGTCAGAGGGCATCCTTGTAAAGAGGGTGAGATTAAATATTCGTGGGTAAATCTCTAGTAGAGACATATGGGAGGAAGGAACGTTCCCATTTCCCCAGAACAGACCTCTCTAATTCCCCCTCACAAAAATGACAGGTGGATAATTGCCAGTCCATCACTATGAGCAGTAGAGCTGCTCAGTTATAAAGCTTGTAAATTGGGAAGACTCAGGCCTCCATTTGTATAGTAGGAGTGACGTTTCCCAGCAGAAAAGTAAGGCTTCTTCCCTTCCAAATGAATCATCGTAGGGTTGCCTTGTTTAGGAGCTTTAAATCTTTTTTAGTGAATAGAAAGAAGCTTAAGAAGTGGGTATAGCAGTTTGGGAAGAATTACCATTTTCATAAGGCTGATTCTACCAGCTCTCCATGAGAGAGGAGATTTCCATGCACTGTTTAGTAAGGTTCAACTCGTTAGGATTACTACGCAAGCGAGTACCAAAATATGTGAGATGTGAAGGAACTTTAAAAGGGTAGGTATAATTACTAGTGCCATTCTTATGAAGCCAGAAAATCTCTGACTTGGACATATTCACTTTATATCCAGAAAATCTACCAAAGTCGGAGATTATTCGTAAAAGGTTGGGAATATGTACATGAGTGTTTGCTACAAAGAGAAGCAGATCATCTGCATAGAGAGCAAGATTTAAGTTCATTCCTCCAATTTTTGATTGCTAAGGGTTCTAAAGCCAGATTAAAAAGAAGTGGGGACAAAGGGAAGTCCTGCCTTGTGCCTCTATGGAGGCAAATTTCTGGGGAGAATACACCATTGATTAGAATATTAGAAGGGATACATTTTACGGTTGAGAGATAGAAGGGGGCTGCCAAAAACTTTGTAGAGTATTAAAATAAGACCCTTCCAAAAGCTAGCATTCTTTGCAATGGGGGCGTAGATGTTGCAGAGGACAAAAACTCTACCCTCAATTTTAACCTGTAATATTAAAAACCTACCCTCTGGGTATTTGACTGCTTTAATAAAATCAACTGATAGGCATTTGCAAAAGAGTATAGCTATACCCCTACTAACATTGGTATGGGAAACATAATCTACCGCGCCCACTCAGTCCCTGCACAGATTTTCATGTTCCTGATCAAGGCGGTGCATCTCCTGCAAGAACGCCACATCAGTACTCAATCGTCTCAAATTAGTGAGTTTCATCTTTCTTTTTATGGGGGATGAATACCCCCCACATTCCATGTCACAACTTACTCACTTAGACAAAGGAGTAATTACAAAAGGAATAAGCACCCAGCAGTGTGTGGGGGGTAGAGAGAGAAAACAAAAAATATAACCCCACAAAAACTGGATCCACACTTTAGCTAGAAGAAAAAGAAGAAAAAATTCACGCGTGGACACCCACACCATGATCTTGATGGAGAGAGAGAAAAAAAAATTCCCTGTTCTCAGGTATCATCATTTGAACAAGATGCATTAACTTGAACAGTAAAACAATAATTGCTAAAATAAGCATAACATCAAAAGGCATGAAAGAACCATGCTGTAGTAACATAAAATATTTGGTGTTTAGTGTAACATGAGCACTAAGCAAAGCATGCATAACTGGTATAATAACTTTCCCCTATACATTATTTAGTAGAAAGAGGGGTGGTATAGACTAAGTCACAGTAGCTGAAATGGTCCGGCCACTTAGAATAAATTTGTCTACCTAATTACTATAAAACAAGATAACTCAACCTGGTTCCGTTTGGGCGGGGTGAGATAGATGATGTGCAATGGGGTAAGATTCCATCTTGTGGGGTATCAACAAATCTGTGTCTTGAAGGTGTTAGGCGTGAGAAGTTTAAGTTTTGCAGGGTAAAGCTAGAAAACCTTTTCCCCTTCTTTATTAAGACCTGAGCAGTAAGGGGCAAATTCCCTATGTTTTTTGTGTGTGTATTCTGCTGAATAATCTTGAAAAATTAATAGTTTAGAGCCTTCAAATGAAAGAGAGGGAGTTATTTGCCTTGTCATTGTGCTTTTCTGGGCCAATTATATGGGCACGTTCCACACTGCCCTTGAACGGAATGGTGAGAGATTTAAAAGGCCAGGAAGAAATGTAGTAATTCAGATGCTCTAATAGTTTCTGGGACACCTAGTATTCGAATATTTTTGAGTCTTGAGTGGTTCTCCAAATTCTCAAAACACAGATGGAGGGTCTGATTTTGTTTAAGAAGGGCTTAGATTGAGGGGGGCGGAGCCTGACCAAGCAAGGAAATGGCTGCTGGTCACTGAAGCTCCGGGCTTAGATACCTCTCCTTTGTACATTTATGGGGTATAACAGAGCCAACAGACCCACGAACAGGCAGGCCAGTCACTGCAGACTCCCGGCTCATGACAGGGGGTGATTCCTGATCCGGACATGCTAAGTAGGCACAGAGATCTAATAGATAGAGGAAGCGGCCCCCACATTACAATCGGAGCTATACTGGGACAAGTGCAGCTTGCTCTGAGCACCAGAACACCTGTAGAGCTAAGGGGATATTGGAGGTGCCATTGGACCTGCATAAAGAGGAGATAAACCGAGTACAATGTGACAGAGACTCAACCTACCACTCCCGGTGATCCTCGATGCCATTGCAACCCACGTGGCTAAATATGAGATGCGCATCCGAGCGCGGAAGGAAGATACAAGGTATGGCTGAATGAGTAGTATATAAAAAGAGATTTATAATACATAATCCGAAGGGCCTATACCTTAAATATTGTTAAAGAGCAGCTGGACTGGTATGCACTGTTGCAGGGGTGGTGTGGGAGAGAACTCTTCCATAGAATGAGCTGCTGCTAGGCCTCAATAATAATATCAGTGGAGCCTGCATATATATAATATTATAACGTCCACATAACATAAGCTCCACGTAGGGTCTCTGATAGAGATAAGTCTTCATACCTCAGACAGAGCTTGATTAACCCTCGCTTAGGTTACTCATTAAAGCTATAGATACATCAGCACAGTTTTTTACAATGGCTACAAAATCAAAGTCAAAGGGAGAGAGGGCTACAAAACATCAGGCCCCTCTAACAGCGTCTGTCAGCAGTTTTTTTCAGAGCCCAGCAGGTAATCATACAGACACTGACAATCCATCATTACAGGCTAACAGCACTACTACTCTGACCACCAATACTGGGGAGATTTCTATGGATTATGCTTCACAGATTAAAGCAGACATTGCAAATCTACCCACAAAGGCCGATTTTGATGCTCTCAAAGATATTATCACGTCAGACCTAGCCAACATGAAGAGAGACATTAATGAAATTGGGCAGAGGATTGAATGTGTAGAAGAGTCACAAGATACCATGAGCTCTCTGTTTGACAATATCACCACGCAAAAAAAATGTCCAGTACTCTCAGATAGAGGCTCTACAAGATAAAGTTGAAGAGTTAGACAACAGGGGGCGTCGCAATAACTTGATGATTAGAGGGGTCCCTGAATCAGTGTCTCAATCTGATATTTAAGTTATCTACAGGGCCTCTTCAAGTTTTTGCTGAAAGATCAACAGACTCCAGACATGGAGATGGATAGAGCTCACAGGGCCTTAAGACCCCCTCCACCTCCAAATGCACCTCCCAGAGACATTATCTTAAGATTTCTTCGGTATACTGACAAAGATAAGGTATGGCAAGCAGCACGCTCAACAACCAACATCCAATACTTAGATCATACTTTACAGATTTACCTAGATCTGAGCCCTTCTACAGTCCAAAAGAGGAAGGAGATTCGATTTATCACTATAGTCCTGCAAGAAAAACACATCAGGTACAGATGGGGATTTCCGTTTAGCCTGATTGTGACACATGAAGGCCGAACAGTCACCTATCGGAATGATCAGGACTTGCCTTTACTATCTGAGACTCTGAACCTATCCTTTCCACAACCTCATCCCTTAGATGTCCGAGCAGAGGGGCCAGAGTCGTCAAAGCAGCGTCAAAATGTCAAAGGTCCATCCCAGAATTGGACAAAAGTGTCCCCAAAAAGGAAGAAACATAAAGAAGGAGCCAATTTGGACTTGGAAGGAGATAAAAGCAACACTTGACTTTACCCTGCACCTCTAAGGTGTATTGAGAAAACAGTCAAGGTATTATGTATAATGCCCTCTGAGGCCTGGGAGGCCACTAGTGAGACGCTGTAGATGAATAATGACTTAAAAGGAGTCTATAGTGATAAGTAGAGATAAGTTTATTAAGATTTGTTACTTTCAGTTATGGTTTGAATTATATAGTTCCCCCTTGGAAATAAAGGGAAGATGACAGGTATAGTAGTTCATTTGGCCTGTCCTGCAAGGGACAGTAAATGTTATTTTAAGATGACAACAAATGTGTATCTATGAGTAGAGACCATCATATCTCTGTTTTTACAATATGTTGTTTTAACTAAGACAAAGGTAAAGGTATTGAGCACACTCCTCAAATAAGATGTATACCTCATTTGGCGAGTTCGTCCAAGAGGTTTTGTGTTCTATTTTTTTTTTTTTTCTTACTTTTTCTGTGTTTACTGATTTTTGTTTTGTTTTGTTAATATTTTTAGTTCATTGTTGGAATACAAGTGCATTCGATCCGCTCTATGGTACCAGCTGCAGCTTCCCCTGCAACCTCACCAGTGCAGCTCACAGACGACTTTCCGCCCAAGGCAGGACTGTAAGTGTTACCATCAGTATCGACCCTCAGGCAACTGTTCCCTTAGCACTAGACATTTACTACATGTTAGCAACAAAAATGCAGACACAAATGACAAGTAACTTGAACTTTATATCAGCCAACACAAAGGGACTTAACAGTCAATATAAACGTAATTTGGCCGTAAGAGACTTTAAACAAAAAAAGGGAGATGTAGTTTTCATACAGGAAACTCATTATGTAAGAGGTAGAGAGCCTAAAACTTTTACATGCAAATTTGGCCCTTCATACTACGCCTCTAATATCACCAAGACATGTGGGGTAGGCATATTGATAAATAAAAAGATCCCATTCACTCTAATTGAGAAACGGGTGGATAAACACGGGAGATATCTGATTTTGATAAGGAAATTATATAATTCCATGGCTACTCTCATAATTGTGTATGCTCCAAATGTAAAGCAAGACGCTTTCTTTAAACATTTGACTAACTTGGTTCTGGAGATGTCAAAGGGGGCAGTGATAATGGGGGGGGGGGTTTAATATGACGATGAACCCGGTTCTAGATAACTCCAACCAGACCTCCTCTGTCCCACACAAGGTGATTAATTCTGTTAAAACATATTTAAAAGATCTAACCTTGCATGACACATGGAGGATAATGTAACCAGATAAAAAAAGAGTTCATGTTTTACTCTAATCCACACAATAGACACTCCCGCATTGACTACTTTATGGTGGATGTCACCAGTCTTGCAAGGGTCACGCATTTGAGGATTCTCCCTAATTCTTGGTCTGACCATTCTATGGTTAGATGTGAATTTAACTGGTCACACATTCCTTAACGCCAATATGTTTGGAGAATGGAAGATAATATCTTAGATGACCCTGTACACTTTCAACGAGTTGAAAAATCTATCACAGAATACTTAATTAACAACACAGAGACACTCCCCGCAGTAGATAGTAAAACACTATGGGACGCGCACAAGGCTGTCATCAGGGGAGAACTGATTAACATACATGCATTCCAAACCAAACAGACCAATAAAATATTAAACGACACTCTTAACACATTGGCTCACCTCGAGAGCCAGCTGGCTACACATCCTACTCAGACAGATATCATCCAAAAACTTGCAAAATGCAGAGCACAAGTTAACTCGTTGATGGGTAAGGAATGCAAACAACAAGCATTCAAACTTAACCAAAAATATTATGAAGGGGATAATAAAAGCGGCCCGATTTTGGCTAGGAAATTAAAAAGGAGGATAAATAGAAATTATATACTATCACTGTATAACAAACAAAATACAGAGATACACACTTCCGAGCAGATTGCTGAATCCTTTAGGCTATATTATGAGCAACTCTATAACTTACAAGGTGTGGGAACCCCCAACAGGGATAAAGATATTTGAGAATATTTGAAAGATATACCCCACCCGCGTTTGTCTCTGGAGCAAAATCAAATGCTTACAGCACAGATCACCTATAATGAGATTAAAAACGTAATCACTCAGCTGCCAGCAAATAAAGCCCCTGGCCCAGATGGCTTCACTAATCAATACTTCAAAAAATTTAGGGACATACTAATACCCCATATGCTCTCCCTTTTTAATTATATCTCAGAGGACTCACCTTTTCCATCGATGGGGCTGGAAGCACATATCACGGTCCTGCCAAAGCAGGCCAAACCACCTAATAGAACTGAAAGTTTCCGCCCTATTTCTTTGCTGAATGCGGACATAAAAATGTATGCAAAAGTGCTCGCAAACAGACTCAAGTTAATGTTGCCACATATAATTTCCAATAATCAGTTGGGCTTCATTCATTCACGGGAAGCAAAAGATAACACAGTGAGGGCTTTCCACTTAATTACCCACTTACAAATACATAAGATACCAGCAGTGGTGGTCTCAACCGATGCGGAGAAAGCTTTTGACTGCATCGGTTGGGCATTCTTACGTCAGACATTACAAAAATTCGGGATAGACGACTCCTTCATATCTAAGATCTTCGCTCTCTACATGGCCCCAGTGGCACGGGTGAGAGTGAACGGTATACTCTCAAAGACTTTTAATATCTCCAACGGGACCAGACAGGGGTGCCCATTGTCACCTTTGTTATTTATCTGTGTAGTAGAGACCCTGGCATCAAAAATAAGAGCTAACACGAGCATCTCAGGTATTCTAATAAAGGACACAGAGCATAAGGCGCTGCTATATGCAGACAATATTTTATTTTTTCTGACTAGCCCACTAATCTCAGTCCCCCAATTACTTCAGGAATTAGATCATTTCCATTTAGTCTCCAACTTTTTAGTCAATAAGAATAAGTCTGAAATGTTAATATTGCAAAGTAATGATAACCTTACAACACACATTCAGGAGATATGCTCATTCAAGGTTCAAAGATCTAGCCTCAAATACCTAGGAGTCACACTAGCCTCTTCCATTCAGGAACTGTTTTCTCTCAACTATAAACCCCTACAGAGGTCCATTGTTGCGGACATGTCCTCGTGGAGGTCCCAACACATTACCTGGTTAGGTAGAATAAACACGATAAAAATGAACATTATGCCCCGACTTTTGTATTTATTTCAGTCCCTGCCCATACCCCTCCCCTCAAATTACCTGACGAATTTACAGAATACTATTTTTGACTATATATGGGATAGACGCAGGGCCAGAAATAACAAGAGGCTTATGCATTTACATATCAAGAATGGAGGACTGGGCGTCCCCAACCTCAAAAAATACAGACAGGCAGTATTTATGCAAAGGGTGGTAGACTGGTTCACGAATTATGATAATAAAGCTTGGGTAAATTTAGAACATGACATATCAGAGCAGAGACATCTGGGGACACTGTGCTGGCAGAGACAGGCCTTGTTGCCAATTAGTATATCTCAAAATGCAATAATTTTGGAAACATTTAAGACATGGGACAAAATCATCATGGAGCACCCTCATGTCTCCTCGAGGTTCTCTCCACTAACCCCCCTTACTAATAATTTGGATTTTGCCCTGGGAACTAATATTCTGAGAGAACCCCAATTTTTGAATAACCAAAGAACCGTACTGATGTTCCATCTGGGGAATGAACAGAGGTTGAAGTCCTCTAAAGAATTAATAGATGAAGGGTTTTCTATTTTTGAGAACTGGTTTCTATTGAGACAGTGTCACTCCTATATTTTTAAACACAAAGATAGGAGGAACCTCCTACGCCCTTTAACCCTATTTGAGACTCTGTGCAGGTCACCTACACCGACTAGGAGAACTCTCTCGCTTACTTACTCTATCCTGCAACAGACCTTGATCACACCACACTACATAGACAGTTGGGAGAGGGAGCTGAACACTGAATTATCACACACAGATAGGGCATGTATGTTTGCCTCAATTACTAAGACCTCAGCTTCTAGTAGGATAGTAGAACTAAACCTTAAGATTATACAGAGGTGGTACTTCACGCCCTCAAGGATTCATAAAATATTCCCTCCCAATAACAAGAGTTGCTGGAGATGCAGGGACTTACCAGGGAACATGTCACATATATGATGGACATGCTCTCCCCTTCAAAAAATGTGGGAGATGATAGCAAAAGAAACGTCAACCATGTTAGAAACGGAAGTACCAGTAGACCCGACAATTTGGCTATTTAATATCACATATGGTAAATTTAAAGGCTATAAAAAGAGTCTACTATACATCGCAAGTAATAGCTTTAAATCGTTGGTGGCGAGAGGTTGGAAGAATTAGGGAAGTCCCTACACTAGTACAATGGCACCATAAGCTGAAATACTTATTGGATCTGGAGGAATATGCCTTCATGAAAAGTAATAGGCTAGATACATACATTCAGATGAAGGTCGGCTGGGAGACTTACATTACTAATGTAACTAAACATCAGACTCCAGACTTAGGGACTCAGTAGAACCCCGAATACAGGGCGATTTAAGATAAAAATTAAGTGACATCATTTCTTTCACAAGGATGATTTGCAGGGGAACGCAGTTGAATTATTCTGACAGAACGCACTATATAGATATATATAGATATAGTTATATAATATAGTTTTTTGTATTTTTTATTTGATGTCTAAAACGTAAAATATAACAGCTTATTATTGCATATGTACTTGGAATTTCATCATGTAATGACGTATTCCTTTGTTATTGTCATTTTCAAGTTGTAATTGGATTTTTGACTAAATAAAGCTGTTTTTGAAAAAAAAAAAAAAAGAAGGGCTTAGATTGTATTGAATTGAGACGAGGAAGAATCCTCAAGGTGAGAAACCCTCTCATGCAATTCAGTAAATCTGGTCGATATTTGTTTAATTTTGCCTGTTAAATTGTCTAAACCTTTTTGTAGGTTATCAATTTTAGGTAAAAAAAAGTGTATGATATCTGTTGTACTATCTGATGAGTGTCTTTGTTAACAGGGGAGGTCTCTGGTGTCAGTGTTTGAGAGTCAATTAGTGTTTCAGGGGGTCCCTATGCTTATTTTCACTAGTCTTAGATTTAGAGGACATTTTATCTGTCCCTAGAAATTTGTCCATAAAGCAAGACTTAGTGTTGGTTCACTGTTTGGCTCTTTTAGGCTTGCTGTATTGATTCTCTGTTAAAGTAACATTGTCTGTTTAAGTATAATAGCTAACCAAGCTATTTTCTAAATTATTTGCTTTGCAAGGGTTGCATTTTTATTTTAAAAAAAGGAAATAACTAAATAACTTTATTTCTAGCATTCCAAATTTTTTTTTGTTTTTCTGTCTGTGTGGGTAATTAGGGGTGGGATTATTTTCACCTGTTTGGGCCTTGCAAGCCTATAAATTTAGCACATTTACTCTGTGAGCTTGCTCTTTTAGGCTTGCTGTATTGATTCTCTGTTAAAGTAACATTGTCTGTTTAAGTATAATAGCTAACCAAGGTAGTTAGGCAAACAAGGTTTTGGGGTAACCAAGGGGAAATATATTTATTTTATACTTTTAAGTTAAACCTTTTATTAAGAATGTGTGAGAATCTCATTCAGTGTACAGATTGCAACATGTATGCATCACTGGAGCAGCCGCTTCTGGGATTATATGTTTGTGGCAAGTGCGAGCATATTGTCTCTTTAGAAATTCGTATTGGGGATCTGGAGGAACGAATTGCAACACTACATGAAATTCAGACACTTGAAAGGGAAATGGATAGGACTGAGCTGGTTGTTAATGGTTCCAGCAGTGGGAATGGGGAGGATTCAGATGAGGAGACTCCAGGATGTAGCTGGGTCACAGTTAGAGGGCGAAGTAAGCGGAAGAGACAGGCCAGTTCTGAGCTGGTACACCCCAATAGATTTGCAAGATTAAGTGAAGATGTTGGGGATATCAGTTCAGGGGTGGCAGTGGCAGAGAGGGCCGTGTTGCCTAGTATAGTGAACAGTCCTTTAGCTGTGGAAGAGGAGCATACTATGGTGGGCAGTCCTTCAGTCATGGAAGAGGGGCATACAAGTCAGGGCCAGAGGCAGATGTTGGTGGTAGGAGACTCTATTATAAGGAAGGTTGATAGGGTAATTTGTCATCCAGACCCTTTACATAGAACAGTTTGCTGTCTTCCAGGGGCTCCTGTTAGGCATATTGTGGAGCGTATTGATAGATTGTTAGAGGGATGCGGGTCTGATCCTGCAGTCATGGTGCATATTGGTACTAATGAAGAAATCAGTGGGAGATGGAGAGTCCTAAAAATGACTTCAGGGAGTTAGGTAGCAAGCTTAAAGCAAGGACCTCCAAAGTAATATTTTCTGAGATATTACCAGTGCCGTGTGTTAACTCAGTAAGGCAGAAGGAGCTAAGGTCTGTTAATTCATGGCTAAAAACATGGTGTAAAAATGAGGGGTTTGACTTTTTAGAACACTGGGCTGATTTTTCACTAGGGTACAAATTGTACAGTAAGGATGGATTGCACCTGAATGACATGGGTGCAGGTGTGTTGGGGGAAAGGATGGTAGCACGTTTAGAGAACCTTTAAACTAGGCAAAGGGGGGGAGGGTCAATTAGAACAAAATAGAACAGAGAGATCAGTGTCTGAATATGTCACTCCCTTAATATCTCAAGGAAGGGATGACTTAAGAAATGTCACATTAGAAAGTATAGAGGAAAGTACACCAAGTAGCAGCAGAAAGCACATGAAAATTAAATGTATGACAACAAATGCAAGAAGCATGACAGGTAAAATGGGGGAGCTGACGCTCTTAGTTGCAGAAGAGGACTATGATGTTATCAGTATAACTGAAACTTGGTGGGATGATTCACATGACTGGGCAGTTAACTTAGGGGGGTATACATTATTTAGGAGGGACAGGAATAATAAAAGGGGTGGAGGAATCTGCATGTATATTAAACCTGACCTTAAACCTACAATAAGGGAAGATATTTATGATACAAGTAACAATGTAGAGACCCTGTGGGTTGAAATAAAGAGTGGGGGGAAAAATCCTAAAAAAATATTACTAGGAACATGCTACAAGCCTCCCAACATTAGTGACCCGGAGGAAACTCAACTACTTATCCAAATAGGTAAGGCTGCTAATAACAGTGCTGTAATTATGGGAGATTTTAACTACCCTGATATAAACTGGGCCAATGAAACTAGTAATTCAGCTAAGGGGGATAGATTTTTAAATGTTCTCAGGGATAACTTCTTGTCACAATTAATAGAGGAGCCAACTAGGAGTAAAGCTATATTGGATTTAGTGCTATCCAACAATACAGATATAATATCAAACATAGAAGTTAAACAACATTTGGGTAACAGTGATCATAACATGGTCACATTTGAAATCTCTTTTCATATGCAGTGTTTTAAAGGCTTAACTAAGACTTTTAATTTCAAGAAAGCAAAATTCAACGATTTAAGGAAATCATTAAATAATATAAATTGGGACAATGTATTTTCTAATAAAAATACAGAGGATAAATGGATAATATTTAAAAATGTGTTAAATAAATATACATATCAATACATACCATATGGTTATAAAAATAAAAATAAAAAAACTAAGCCGTTATGGCTAAATAAAAATGTGTTAAAAGAAATTAGGAAAAAATGTAGGGCATTTAAATTATTAAAAGAAAATAGTACAGACTCAGCATACAATATTTATAAGGAATGTAACAAAGCATGCAAAAAAGCAATCAAATTAGCCAAAATTGAAAATGAAAAATTAATTGCCAAGGATTCTAAGTCTAACCCTAAAAGGTTCTTTAAGTACATAAATAGCAAAAAATCTAAGAAGGATAATATAGGTACATTAAAATGTGTGGAGGGTAGCATGATAAATAATGACAGGGAGAAGGCTGAGGTACTAAACCAGTTTTTTTCTTCAGTATACACAAGAGAGGAACCATTGAATGATACTTTGGAACAGAATAGAACATGCCAGTCCATACCACTAACTGGGTTTTGTTTAGAGGATATCAGGAAAAAACTAAAAAATATTAAGGTAAATAAAACTCCAGGCCCAGATGGAATACACCCAAGGGTGTTAAGTGAATTTAGCACTGTTATAGACAAACCTTTACTCTTAATTTTTCAAGACTCATTATCCTCAGGCACGGTACCCCAGGATTGGCGTAAAGCTGATGTGGTGCCACTCTTCAAAAAGGGAAGCAGGGATGATCCAGGAAGCTATAGACCAGTTAGTCTGACATCAATAGTGGGGAAGATATTTGAAGGGATTATAAGGGATTATATTGATGAGCATATTCGTGTAAACAAGATTATGAGTTCTAATCAACATGGCTTTAGGAGAAATAGATCATGTCAAACTAATCTAATTAGATTCTACAAGGAAGTAAGTAAAAATATAGATAAAGGGGAATCAGTTGATGTGATATACTTAGATTTTGTAAAGGCATTTGATACAGTGCCACATGAGAGATTAATGCACAAAATTAAGGGACTGGGAATAGCTGAAAATGTTAGCTCATGGATAAATAACTGGATAAAAGATAGGGAGCAACGAGTAGCAGTAAATGGATCATACTCAGATTGGACAAAGGTAATCAGTGGCGCCCCCAGGGATCAGTACTGGGCCCTGTTTTTTTTAATATTTTTATAAATGACTTGGAGCAAGGATTAAATAGCGACATCTCTATTTTTGCAGATGATACTAAGTTAAGTAAGGTCATTAGGTCAGAGCAGGATGAACTCTCTTTGCAAAGGGATTTGCTAAAATTAGAACTATGGGCAAGTGAATGGAAAATGAGATTTAATACGGAAAAATGTAAGGTTCTACATTTTGGAAGTAAAAATAAGCAGGCTATGTATTTTTTAAATGGGACAAGACTTAGCAAAACACAGGAGGAAAGGGATTTGGGAGTAGTAATAGATAACAAGCTAAAGATGAGTGCACAATGCAGGGCAGCGGCTTCAAAGGCTAATAAGATACTAGCATGTATTAAAAGAGGCATTGATTCAAGGGAGGAAAGCATAATTCTGTCATTATATAAAGCCCTGGTAAGACCTCACCTTGAGTTTGGAGTGCAGTTCTGGGGACCGATTGCTAAAAAAGATATTGCAGAACTAGAAAAAGTTCAGAGAAGGGCCACAAAGCTAATAAGGGGATTGGAGAAATTAACCTATGAGGAGAGGCTAGCCAAACTGGGTCTGTTCTCTTTAGAAAAAAGGCGCTTGAGAGGTGACATGATTACTTTATATAAATATATTCAAGGCCCATATACAGAGATGGCAGAAGCTCTTTTTATTCCAAGAAAATTGGTTCTGACAAGAGGTCATAATTTAAGGTTGGAGGAAAGGATATTTAATCTCCTGCAACGGAAACGTTTTTTCACTGTAAGAGCAATAAAATTGTGGAACTCATTACCAAAGGAGGTAGTGAATGCCAATACCATAGATACATTTAAAAATAGTCTGGATAAATTTCTGTATATAAACAAAATTCATGGATATGATTGCTAGTATTAAATGGGTCACATTTTAATGGGGTTATTTAAGCTTAAACTGGAGCTTTTTGTAAGTATTTTAGATTTATATAGGTTGAACACGATGGACTTCAGTCTTTTTTCAACCTTATCTACTATGTTACTATGTTACTGTTATGGAACAGTAGTAAGTGTGACTTAGTAAACACAAATGTTAAAGAAAAATCAGGTAGGACTAGGTGGTCAGAGATGACTAAATGAAAATATTAAGTGTGTAAGCATATCATATTCCAGGAGCCAGGAGGCACATGGATAGAAATATACTGTACCCATTTGTGGTAGTTGAATATGGAATACTGAGGTACACAATCAATAAATCACTTCAACTAGGGGGGCGTGACTAAGTCGCATATCTTAACAGCTCGGGAACCACTATAAGAATTTTCTTTAATATTCCTAAAATTCTACTGAATATACTACTACTGAATGATATATGGGCTTGTTAACTCCTAGCCACTAAGAAGCAAGCAAGTGTCCGAAATTCTAGTGCTGTTTAAGGAACTAACTTAGATATAAAGAGTGACGCTGGCCTTCTCTCTCCAATTTTACTAACCCCCCCGGGCATCGGGGTTAAACAAAAACTTCTCACTGCTAACTCATGATGGAGGCATCCTATTTGGACATCCTTTTCGTACTGAAGGAACTTGACTGTAAGTTAGACAGCAGATTTAACGATCTTATGGATACCATCAGAGACAAGTTCAAACAAAATGGCCTCCGACGTCGAACTACTAACATTAAGGAGGTCCCGGTGCTATCAGAGGAAACATTCACCGCTAATACACACTCACTATCCCAGAAGGGGAGGTCTAATCAGCACTTAAGCTTGGTCACAGGAGGTAGCAATATGGATGGAATTGTGATGTGCTCTTCCGATACTCTACCCTCCCACACCAAGGTCCCACGGAGGCTTTCTCAGAAGGCAGCGCCTTAATGGATTGTAAGAACACTCTCTGGAAATCTTGTTTCCAACGTAACTAGCTTTTAGTCTCTCCTACTCACGGTCTCATTGAAGATCTGACGTTCGACCACTTACCTCTGGCTTCAGATCGGGGAGATGTTACTGGCCCCCCTAGACGAGACTTAGACCTTGCCCCCCTTTCCTATAAGGGACATAGCACTGACGATAAGATCTGTTGGATGGGGAGTCATTTGCTATTTTGCAAACTGAGCCATTCTTCTCTGGCTTGGGAGACCTTCCTTACTTCTCAAGACAAACTAAATGAACATTATTACTCACTGTATAGGCATCGCTCTGGAGTAGGTTGATCTAAAACATACCTTTCCCTTTTTCAGAGAGTCTTCCTTTCTAACACATCCAGATTTGTTTACAAGGGTGGCGATAAATCTCCATTTCATGCTATAAACAGTATATGTATTACATTAGTTCAAGTTATTATATTTCAGCCTATTCAGTCATTTTTTTTATAATACTATGATCGGGATGGGCTGTTACAGGATATATCTTATTGTTTACTTTCTTAGGCCTAGATTTGGAGTTTGGCGGTAGCCGTGAAAACCAGCGTTAGAGGCTCCTAACACTGGTTTTAGGCTACCGCCGGTATTTGGAGTCAGTCAAAAAAGGGTCTTACGCTCACTTTTCAGCCGCGACTTTTCCATACCGCAGATCCCCTTACGTCAATTGCGTATCCTATCTTTTCAATGGGATCTTTCTAACTCCGGTATTTAGAGTCGTGGCTGAAGTGAGCGTTAGAATTCTAACGACAAAACTCCAGCCGCAGAAAAAAGTCAGTAGTTAAGAGCATTCTGGGCTAACACTGGTTCATAAAGCTCTTAACTACTGTGCCCTATGTACCCCTAAACCGAGGCCCCCCCACATCGCCGACACTCAATTAAATTTTTTTAACCCCTAATCTGCCGACCGCCACCTACATTATCCTTATGTACCCCTAATCTGCTGCCCCTAACACCGCCGACCCCTATATTATATTTATTAACCCCTAATCTGCCCCCCACAACGTCGCCGCCAGCTACCTACAATAATTAACCCCTAATCTGCCGTCTGCACGCCGCCGCCAGCTACATTATAGCTATGTACCCCTAATCTGCTGCCCTAACATCGCCGACCCCTATATTATATTTATTAACCCCTAACCTGCCCCCCACAACGTCGCCGCCACCTACCTACAATAATTAACCCCTAATCTGCCGACCGCAAAGAGCCGCCACCTACATTATAGCTATGTACCCCTAATCTGCTGCCCCTAACACCGCCGACCCCTATATTATATTTATTAACCCCTAATCTGCCCTCCCTAACATCGCCGACACCTAACTTCAATTATTAACCCCTAATCTGCCGACCGAATCTCAACGCTATTCTAATAAATGTATTAACCCCTAAAGCTAAGTCTAACCCTAACACTGACACCCCCCTAAGTTAAATATAATTTAAATCTAACGAAATAAATTAACTCTTATTAAATAAACTATTCCTATTTAAAACTAAATACTTACCTGTAAAATAAACCCTAATATAGCTACAATATAAATCATAATTATATTATAGTTATTTTAGGATTTATATTTATTTTACAGGTAACTTTGTATTTATTTTAACCAGGTACAATAGCTATTAAATAGTTAAGAACTATTTAATAGCTAAAATAGTTAAAATAATTACAAAATTACCTGTAAAATAAATCCTAACCTAAGTTACAATTAAACCTAACACTACACTATCAATAAATTAATTAAATACAATACCTACAAATAACTACAATGAAATAAACTAACTAAAGTACAAAAAATAAAAAAGAACTAAGTTACAAAAAATAAAAAAATATTTACAAACATAAGAAAAATATTACAACAATTTTAAACTAATTACACCTACTCTAAGCCCCCTAATAAAATAACAAAGCCCCCCAAAATAAAAAATGCCCTACCCTATTCTAAATTACAAAAGTTCAAAGCTCTTTTACCTTACCAGCCCTGAACAGGGCCCTTTGCGGGGCATGCCCCAAGAAATTCAGCTCTTTTGCCTGTAAAAAAACACATACAATACCGCCCCCCCCCAACATTACAACCCACCACCCACATACCCCTAATCTAACCCAAACCCCCCTTAAATAAACCTAACACTAAGCCCCTGAAGATCTTCCTACCTTGTCTTCACCTCACCGGGTATCACACCGATCCATCCTGGCTCCGATATCTTCATCTAAGCCCAAGCGGGGGCTAGACATCCATCATCCGACGGCTGAAGAAGTCCAGAAGAGGCTCCAAAGTCTTCATCCTATCCGGGAAGAAGAGTAGATCCGGACCGGCAACCATCTTCTTCCAAGCGGCATCTTCTATCTTCATCCGATGAGGACCGGCTCCATCTTGAAGACCTCCACCGCGGACCCATCTTCTTCCGACGCCGACTTCCCGACGAATGACGGTTCCTTTAAGGGACGTCATCCAAGATGGCGTCCCTCGAATTCCGATTGGCTGATAGGATTCTATCAGCCAATCGGAATTAAGGTAGGAATATTCTGATTGGCTGATGGAATCAGCCAATCAGAATCAAGTTCAATCCGATTGGCTGATTAGATTCCATCAGCCAATCAGAATATTCCTACCTTAATTCCGATTCCTTAATTCGAGGGACGCCATCTTGGATGACGTCATTTAAAGGAACCGTCATTCGTCGTCTAGTCGTCGGTTGAAGAGGATGTTCTGCGTCGGCTTGGAAGAAGATGGTTCCGCTCTGCTCCAGAAGAAAGAAGATTGAAGATGCGGCTTGATAGAAGACTTCATCCAGATGATGGACTTCCGACTTCAGCCCGAGGATGGATTTCTTCAGTCGCCGCTTGGATCCAGACTTCAGCCGAGGATGGACGTCACTCTTCAGCCCCCCACTTGGGCTTGGATCAACACTTCCGAGGCTTGGATCAAGACTTCCGAGGACGGATCAGTGAACCTGGCAGGGTGAAGATAAGGTAGGAAGATCTTCAGGGGCTTAGTGTTAGGTTTATTTAAGGGGGGTTTGGGTTAGATTAGGGGTATGTGGGTGGTGGGTTGTAATGTTGGGGGGGGGGGGTATTGTATGTTTCTTTTTACAGGCAAAAGAGCTGAATTCTTTGGGGCATGCCCCACAAAGGGCCCTGTTCAGGGCTGGTAAGGTAAAAGAGCTTTGAACATTTGTAATTTAGAATAGGGTAGGGCATTTTTTTATTTTGGGGGGCTTTGTTATTTTATTAGGGGGCTTAGAGTAGGTGTAATTAGTTTAAAATTGTTGTAATATTTTTCTAATGTTTGTAAATATTTTTTATTTTTTGTAACTTAGTTCTTTTTTATTTTTTGCACTTTAGTTAGTTTATTTCATTGTATTTATTTGTAGATATTGTATTTAAATAATTTATTGATAGTGTAGTGTTAGGTTTAATTGTAGGTAATTGTTGGTATTTTATTTAATTAATTTATTGATAGTGTAGTGTTAGGTTTAATTGTAACTTAGGTTAGGATTTATTTTACAGGTAATTTTGTAATTATTTTAACTATTTTAGCTATTAAATAGTTCTTAACTATTTAATAGCTATTGTACCTGGTTGTCACCTACCTACTATATTCCATACTTAGTATTTAGCCCTAGCAGCAACCTCTTTATCCTCGGCCTTTAAATTCCCTACGCTGCATATTCTTTCTACGACTCCATATATACCATAGCCTGACCATTTTAATATATGTACGCTGATAGTTGTTGCCATTCCCAAGCCATAGTTTACTAACCTCCCTATACTATATACTTCTTCCTAGAAGGATATTATATTTCTTAAACATCCACTAAAAAACTCCTCCATCACCACTTAATATAATATCTTTAAGTTTAGGTATTAATTTATATACTCTAGCTCCATAACTCATATTTTAAGCAGTGCTCACCCGCTGATTGTTATTGACTTTTCCGAAACCCTGCCTATCTGACTATCAGATATATCTTACATCCCTAACTATTTGGCCTAAAAGTTGGCTATTAACTAGTCAGTCTCTTATGCTATTATATTGCAAAATCGAGGTTTCATTAGCCTATATTCTGTTTACTCTATAGCCACTGAAATATTTCACTCAATTCTATTTGTATTTTTTTTTTATTTTTTTGTTGTTGTTAAAAGGCGATCATTGTCATATGTATGTGGTGCAAAACCTCAATAAAAAATTATGTATAAAAAAATATATTAAAAAATCACATCAACTAGTATACAAGCATTACTAAGCTAAAAAGAAAGTGCACCCAGGTGGCAAATCACCACAGAACATTGTATTATGTTTGCATGCTGTGTATATAATGTATATTCTCTAATAAGCAAAGTTGTGATATAAACTGTTAATATTTTAACTGTTTAATTATTTGTGTATGGAATCATGAAAAGTTTCCAGTTTTTTTACAACATTGTTTCATACACTGCCCAATTATTACTAATAAAGAACTAGATTACGAGGAGATATAGGGTATTTCGTGGCTCTTTGGGCACAACTTAAATGGCACACATATTATGAGTTGAAAGTAAACGCATTTGTTTGAGTTCAATCAATTTTAACTGCTAGGTTAGCGGAACTTCATAGTATGATTTAAAACAGGGAAAATATAGGAGAGCCCTTAGCAAATCTTGTTAGACTCGCCTACTGCAAGGGGTCCATAGAGAAAATGACGCTTGAGAAAGCCCCAAAGTTACTGGAGGAAGGGGTGAAACTCATGCTGCATGTACTATCCACACCCCCTCAACTGATAATATAGTTTTGTGTTTGGAACCGTTACAGAAGGGAACTTTCTGTTTGATGAAGCACCGTATTCAAGGGTAAACTAGCCAAAGGATTGTAGTTCAGTGGGTGTCCGCTCGGAGAAGGTATGTGCTGAAGAGAACCAGTGAAGATTATCTGGAATCTAGTAAGCACAGAAGTATCTGATGAGAGCGTGATTTTATTCTTAACCCTGGGAGGACTACCTATTTGGCTTATTCTGCACTAAGATTTTGAACGGCTTGCTATACTAATAATGATTCTGACTGATGGTTCTAAAATAAAATTATTTTTGACATTATTATAGGGTGACATTTCATCTTTTAACTATGATACTGATAACTTGATAATATACAAGGCTGTTATCAGTGAGTTTTTTCCGTGCTGCTAATTACACCAGATTGGATGTCATAATGTACTAGGAACTATCACAGCTATAGATGTATAGGGAATAATTGCTGAAATTGTTGTTGCTTGGAACTGGGCAATATTTATACTTGGAGATACCAAGGATACTTATATTTTTCAGTGTCACTGAACATTAAAAGTACAGTCTATACCTAAGTCATCTTAAAGTATTACCTTAGATTATAGCCTCCTGCAACCTTTCTATATCATGCAGCATGAACAGTAGAAAAGTTATTTTAAAATGACTATTGTTTCTGATCACTTTGAAAATGGCTGCCAAGCTCTGCCCACTGATGACATCACCATCTGGGCTGCATTAAAGGCTTCAATAGTTACAAAAGACTCACTAATTCGATTCAACAGACTGTCAATGCTATTCAGCAGAGTGCCTAGATGCAGTCCAGATCGTGATGTCATCAGTGAGCGGAGCTTGGCAACCATTTCAAAGTGACCAGAAACAATATTCATTTTAAAATAATAAATTTTACTGCTGCATGATATAGAAAGGGTGCAGGAGGATATTTGCAGCTTAATCTAAAGTAAGACTTTAAGATGACTAAGGTGTAGACTGTCCATTTATACCCCAGTTAAGAGGTTTTTCATCACAGTCTGGGACTTTTTGTAACAGGTGCTATTTGCCTGTATATATTCTTATATTACTTCAATAGTAGATTTTTACATTACATTTTAGTGTGATTGATACCTATGTCTGATCTATTATGTGGGATGTATTTGGTACACAGGATATGAGTAATTGCTGGATAGGGTCTTCTTTTGTCTTCTTCTGTTTTTTTCTTTTTGGGTTAAAAAAACAAACAAAACATAAATAAATAAAATAAAAAATAATATATATATATTTATATGTGTGTGCATATGTATTTATGCATTTATATGTGGAGACATGTATTTAAAGACATACAGTATCTCACAAAAGTGAGTACACCCCTCACATTTTTGTAAATATTTTATTATATCTTTCCATGTGACAACACTAAAGAAAAGACACTTTGCTACAATGTAAAGTAGTGAGTGTACAGCCTGTATAACAGTGTAAATTTGCTGTCCCCTCAAAATAACTCAACACACAGCCATTAATGTCTAAACTGTTGGCAACAAAAGTGAGTACTCCCCTAAGTGGAAATGTCAAAATTGGGCACAAAGTGTAAATATTTTGTGTGGCCACTATTATTTTCCTGCACTACCTTAAACCTCTTGGGCATGGAGTTCACCAGAGCTTCACAGGTTGCCACTGGAGTCCTCTTCCACTCCTCCATGATGACATGATGGATGTTAGAGACCTTGCGCTCCCTCACCTTCCTTTTGAGGATGCCCCACAGATGCTCAATAGGGTTTAGGTCTGGAGACATGCTTGGCCTGTCCATTACCTTTACCCTCAGCTTCTTTAGCAAGGCAGTGTATGTCTTGGAGGTGTGTTTGGGGTAATTATCATGTTGGAATACTGCCCTGCGGCCCAGTCTGCGAAGGGAGGGGGATTATGCTCTGCTTCAGTTTGTCACTGTACATGTTGGCATGCTCCTCAGTGCCGGCAGCACTCATGCAGGCCAAGACCATGACACTCCCACCACCATGCTTGACTGTAGGCAAGACAAACTTGTCTTTGTACTCCTCACCTGGTTGCTGCCGCACACACTTGACAGCATCTGAACTAAATAAGTTTATCTTGGTCTCATCGGACCACAGGACATGATTCCAGTAATCCATGTCCTTAGTCTGCTTGTCTTCAGCAAACTGTTTGCGGGCTTTCTTGTGCATCATCTTTAGAAGAGGCTTCCTTCTGGGATGACAGCCATATTGCAAACCAATTTGATGCAGTGTGCGGCGTATGATCTGAGCACTGACAGGCTGACCCCCCACCTCTTCAACTTCTGCAACAATGCTGGCAGCACTCATACATCTATTTTCTAAAGACAACCTCTGGCTATGATGCTGAGCATGTGCACTCAACCTCTTTGGTCGACCATGGAACTTGTCCTGTGAAACCACTGTATGGTCTTGCCCACTGTGCTGAAGCTCAGTTTCAGGGTCTTGGCAATCTTCTAAAAGCCTAGGCCATCTTTATGTAGAGCAACAATTCTTTTTTTCAGATCCTCAGAGAGTTCTTTGCCGTGAGGTGCCATGTTGAACTTCCATTGACCAGTATGAGAGAGTGTGAGAGCGATAACACCAAATTTAACACACCTGCTCCCCATTTACACCTGAGACCTTGTAACACTAATGAGTCACATGACAGCGGGGAGGGAAAATGGCTAATTGGACCAATTTGGACATTTCCACTTAGGGGTGTACTCACTTTTGTTGCCAACGGTTTAGACATTAATGGCTGTGTGTTGAGTTATTTTGAGGGGACAGCAAATTTACACTGTATGTACTTTACATATATATATATATATATACAAATATAGACATATAGATATATGTGCATTGGAGCCCTTTGCAGTCAAGTATCTGAAAACATGAAAATTCATATTTATGCAATTTTCATATTTAATAAAGTGTTTAACTATGAATGAACTATAAATAGTTTACATTCCAATGTTCTTCACATAGGGGAATATGTTCTAAGTATTTAAAAAAAAAAAAAAAAAAAAATATATATATATATATATATATATATATATACTAGTGTTAAAGCCAAAATGTTTAATGAAATAAATATACCTATCCCTCTATGGATAGAGGGATAGAGGGATAGATAGCTATCCATCTATCCCTATCCATCTCCCCATCTATCCCTATCCCTCTATCCATCTATCCCTCTATCTCTATCCCTCTATCCTTCTATCCCTATCCCTCAATCCCTATATACATCTATCTCTATATTCATCTATCCCTCTATCTCTATTTCTCTATCCATCTATCCCTCTATCCATCAATCCATATCCCTCTATCCATCTATACCTACCCCTCTATCTCTATCCCTCTATCCCTATCCCTTTATTCCTATACCTCTATCTCTATCCCTCTATCCAACTATCCCTATCCCTCTATCCATCTATCCCTCTATCTCTATCCCTCTAACCCTATTCCTCTATCTATCTATCTATCTATCTATCCCTATACCTCTATCTCTATCCCTATCCCTCTATCCATATATCCCTCTATCTCTAACCCTATCCCTCTATCGATCTATCTCTATCCCTCTATTCATCTATCTCTATCCCTCAATCTATGTATCTATCTATCCCTCTATCCCTATCCCTCTATCTCTATTCCTCTATCCCTATATCCATATCCCTCTATCTCTAACCCTCTATCTCTATCCTTATCCCCCTAACCCTCCAACCTTCCTGATCCACCCTCAAACAGCTCTCTACCTTCCCACCTCTAAGTATTGTCGCTGTCTGCCAGTACCTATAAACCCTGAGAGTGCTGGAGCTTCCTGAAGCTATCTCACGCCTGCGGTTAAGGCCAGGTATGCTTGTCCTTCTGCAGTCTCTACTGTGAATGACTGCGTCGGACAAACATACTTGTCAGATAACGCACCACTTCACTCAGAAAATTGTTGCAATTACAAAAGTCGAGATAAATAGCCAAATCTGACATATTCCAAGCAAAATTCCTAATTGTTGGCACCCTCAATATAATATTTGGTAGCACACACCTTGGAAAAAAATAACTGAAATCAATCGCTTCCTGTAACCTTAAATGAGTTTCTTTCACCCCTCTACTGGAATTTTGGACCACTCTTCTGTCACCAACTGCACCAGGTCTTTCAGATTGGAAGGGTTCCTTTTCCCAACTGCTGTTATGAGATCTCTCCACAGGTGATCTATGGGATTGAGATCTGGACTTATTGCTGGCCAGCTTAATACTTTCCAGTGCTTTGTCTTAAAACCATTTCTGGATGCATTTTGACATGTGCTTTGGGTCATTGTCCTGCTGTAAGACCCATGGCCTCTTATGGAGACCCAACTTTCTGACACTGGGCCCTTCAGTACACTCTTTGGTAGTCTAAAGATTTCATAATGCCATGCACACAGTCAAGACATCCAGTGCCTGAAGCAGCAAAGCAACCCCAAAACATCAGTGAATCTCCACCATGTTTGACTGCAGGGACTGTATTCTTTAATTTAAAAACCTCACTTTCTGAAAACAGTAGAATTATTGGTTTTACCAAAAACCTGTTTCGTCTGTCCGCAGCACATTCTCCCAAAAGGATTTTGTCTTCTTCAGGTAAGTTTTGGCAAACTCCAATCTTGATTTCTTATGTTTCTGTGTCAGCAGTGGGGTCCTCCTGGGTTTCAAACCACAGCGTCCCTTTTCATTCAGATGGCGACCTATACAGGGAGTGCAGAATTATTAGGCAAGTTGTATTTTTGAGGATTAATTTTATTATTGAACAACAACCATGTTCTCAATGAACCCAAAAAACTCATTAATATCAAAGCTGAATAGTTTTGGAAGTAGTTTTTAGTTTGTTTTTAGTTATAGCTATTTTAGGGGGATATCTGTGTGTGCAGGTGACTATTACTGTGCATAATTATTAGGCAACTTAACAAAAAACAAATATATACCCATTTCAATTATTTATTTTTACCAGTGAAACCAATATAACATCTCAACATTCACAAATATACATTTCTGACATTCAAAAACAAAACAAAAACAAATCAGTGACCAATATAGCCACCTTTTCTTTGCAAGGACACTCAAAAGCCTGCCATCCATGGATTCTGTCAGTGTTTTGATCTGTTCACCATCAACATTGCGTGCAGCAGCAACCACAGCCTCCCAGACACTGTTCAGAGAGGTGTACTGTTTTCCCTCCTTGTAAATCTCACATTTGATGATGGACCACAGGTTCTCAATGGGGTTCAGATCAGGTGAACAAGGAGGCCATGTCATTAGATTTTCTTCTTTGATACCCTTTCTTGCCAGCCACGCTGTGGAGTACTTGAACGCGTGTGATGGAGCATTGTCCTGCATGAAAATCATGTTTTTCTTGAAGGATGCAGACTTCTTCCTGTACCACTGCTTGAAGAAGGTGTCTTCCAGAAACTGGCAGTAGGACTGGGAGTTGAGCTTGACTCCATCCTCAACCCGAAAAGGCCCCACAAGCTCATCTTTGATGATACCAGCCCAAACCAGTACTCCACCTCCACCTTGCTGGCGTCTGAGTCGGACTGGAGCTCTCTGCCCTTTACCAATCCAGCCACGGGCCCATCCATCTGGCCCATCAAGACTCACTCTCATTTCATCAGTCCATAAAACCTTAGAAAAATCAGTCTTGAGATATTTCTTGGCCCAGTCTTGACGTTTCAGCTTGTGTGTCTTGTTCAGTGGTGGTCGTCTTTCAGCCTTTCTTACCTTGGCCATGTCTCTGAGTATTGCACACCTTGTGCTTTTGGGCACTCCAGTGATGTTGCAGCTCTGAAATATGGCCAAACTGGTGGCAAGTGGCATCTTGACAGCTGCACGCTTGACTTTTCTCAGTTCATGGGCAGTTATTTTGCGCCTTGGTTTTTCCACACGCTTCTTGCGACCCTGTTGACTATTTTGAATGAAACGCTTGATTGTTCGATGATCACGCTTCAGAAGCTTTGCAATTTTAAGAGTGCTGCATCCCTCTGCAAGATATCTCACTATTTTTGACTTTTCTGAGCCTGTCAAGTCCTTCTTTTGACCCATTTTGCCAAAGGAAAGGAAGTTGCCTAATAATTATGCACACCTGATATAGGGTGTTGATGTCATTAGACCACACCCCTTCTCATTACAGAGATGCACATCACCTAATATGCTTAATTGGTAGTAGGCTTTCGAGCCTATACAGCTTGGAGTAAGACAACATGCATAAAGAGGATGATGTGGTCAAAATACTCATTTGCCTAATAATTCTGCACTCCCTGTACTGCGAGCTGACACATTTGTACTCTGTGCCTTAAGGTCAGCTTGAATTTGTCTGGAAGTTCTTTATCCACCATTTGAACAATCCTTTATTACAATCTCTGATCAATTTTTCTCTTTCGTCCACGTCCAGGGAGATTAGCTACAGTAAAAAAAAAAGTGTAGTGTGGAGATATAGCTCAAAGAGTGCTTAAACCTCTATATGTAATCTCTGAGAGAAAATCCAAACTTAAAAGTCATTAATAATTTGCATGTGTTTCAATATAATTAGACAGAGAATTAGGTCTAGCTATGTAGTTCTGAAGTATTTCTAGGGTAAATTTAAAACTAGTCTACAGCTGTGTGCGTCTCGTGGTATCTTTTCTGTGTGAGGATACACAGCAGTACTATAAATGTAACACTCACTTTATATGATAATACAAGGTACATTTATTGTAAAAAACACATAGGGGCCTATCTATCAACCTCCGAATAGAGCTTGACGCCCCGTGTTTCTGGCGAGCCACCAGTTATGAAGCAGCGGTCTAAAGACTGCTGCTCCATAACCCTGTCCGCCTGCTCTGATGAGGCAGACAGGAATCACCGGAAATCAACCCGATTGTACTCGACACCTCCTTGCTGGCGGCCGATTGGCCGAGAGTCAGCAGGGGGCGGCGCTGCACCAGCAGCTCTTGTGAGCTGCTGGTGCAATGTTAAATGCGGAGAGCGTATTGCTCTCTGCATTCAGCGAGGTCTTGCAGATCTGATCCGCACTTTCGGATCAGGTCCGCAAGACCTTTAATAAATAGGCCCACATAGAGTCAAATAGTCTGAGTATTTTCAGTATCTTGGAAAATGAACATAATAAAAGCGGTCGGCCGACCTTATAAGCTAAAATGCTCAGGGTACCCCACTAGTTAAAAGAGTGTCCTGGATCCATGTGTTTTTAATGAAGTCCCGTGTGTTAGTTGGGTAAATGGTATATGGTTATGTTATAAACAGTTCCTGTAGTCTGTATATCCTTATTGGTGTTTATGAAATTACAGAGTTATGTCCATATTTATATATCCATTAAGGAAAACAGGAAGTTTTGTCCGTTTTTTTGTATGCCCGTAAGGTGTTTAGTGAAGAATTTTCTCCTTTTTTTTTAAATATGAATATCCGTAAAATGTTTAACATAAGAAGTCAATAGATTAGCTACAGTGCCATGGGCTGTAAACTTCTTGCCAATGTTGCGCACAGTGGACACAGGAACATTACGAGCTCTGGAGATGTCAGGCACAACTAAGAAAGAAAAAATGTGTGCAGCTTAGTTATTTGGACCACAACTGCTGGAATGGAAAAACAATAAAAATTGTATGGTTGTTTGCAACAGTGAAAAGGTAAAACAAAATTTAGGATTTAGGCAGCTATGTAAAACCTTATTCCTTATTGCAAAGTTTTAGTATACAGGCAGTAATTGAGCATATTCCCTATGGCTGCCACATGTGTCTGGGTAGTCACTGTGAGAAAGTAAATGCAGCAGGGGTATGCCCAGATAAACCTGAGATTTTAACATTAATAAAGGTAAAAATTAAATAAGCAAGGAAAAATTGGTACTATGATCATAGAAAAAATAAGCAATTGCTATTGTGAACAGAGTTACGGTAAAACAACAGGATATGAGGGAATGAACTAAAAGTCACAGAAAAAAAAGCAGCAACTGAGATACTAATCTTAGAGTATAGCAGCAAAGTAAAAATTCAGAGACTGGCTTACCGCTAACAGAACTGTTATAATGATAGTTGCAAACACCGGGTTGTAATGGCGACTTGCCAGAGGGAGCAAGGAAGCTCAGTAGCAGCTGGCTGATGACGTCACAGCATGAGGAAGCGGAGCTCCGTGAAAGGTGAATCCCAAGGCCGGTGAGCTGCAGGTGAAACTGGGTTAGAGGTAAAGGTAGGAGTGAGGCTTTTGAAATAGCTGAATCTTCTGAGGGAGAAGCAGGCAGGTAGGAGAGGATGACAACAGAAATCCAGTTAGGTGGAGTAGAGGAATCCAACAAACAGAAGTAGTATGATAAATCTCACAGAGAGCAGGCTCAGGTTAAGGTTTAAAACAAACTTCAATACTAAGCAATGTGAAAATGCTGGGAGGGGCCTTAAATAGGCTGATGTTAATGGGAGCAGGATGCTTTAAAGGGACAGTGCAGAGAATAAGTATGCCATTATCCTGACAGGAGATGGACCTGTAACCTTGAGATTGTCCATGCTTTTCCACAATTTTTGTTCTCAATTCCTCAGACAATGCTTTGCTGCTCTTTCTCTTCTCCATGCTCAGTGTGGCACACAGAGACACACAACAGAAAAGTTTAGTCAATTTTTCACCATATTAACTGGTTGCTGGTGTGATTTCTATATTGTCAGCACCTGTTAATTGATATAGGTGAGTTTAATTACAAATTATAGGAGCATAACAAACTTGTAATGCAATTATTTCTTACAATTTCGAGAAGGTGCCAATAATTTTTGTCCAGTCCATTTTTAGAGTTTTGTGTGGAATTTGTCAGATTTGGCTTTTTTTTCTCCATTTTTTTTGTGTCATACCAATACAAACAAAAGAAATAAACATAAGAATGTCTTAACATTTGTAATTGCAACAATTTTCTGGGTGAAGTGATCTGGCAGAAATGCAGGGGTGCCAATATTTTTTAGCCATGACTGTATATATAGGTATAGCTACAGTATATATTTTACCAAAAAATCATCATATGTATAGAAATATTTATTTAAGAATACATAAAACATATTCTTCTATGTGAAGAACATTGAAATGTGAAATATAGCGTGCGTATGGATGTTTGTTATTTTGACGTTTTCCTGCTCTATTGAAATCTATGGGAGAATTAATGCGTTAGCAATATTCAAAGTTAACTTTTTGCACGCATGAAAAAGGTTTCTGTCAAGCGAAGTTGAAGCGCAAGTGGAAGCACTAAATAGAGCTCCACTCATAATCTAGCCCTAAGATGGACAGAGCAAAGGCCAGTAGTTTTAAAAAGGAATAGGGTAATTAAGAAAAAAACATATACAAAAATATTAAGTGCCAGATATGTATATACACACACATACAAGGATGGAACTTTCCAACAGTCCCTGATGGGAACGAAATTGCAGTGGATGCGTAAAATAATTTCCTTTTATCCTATACTGAACACTGATTGTACTCAATGAGTGTACTAGTAACTTTTTCCCGCTAGAGATATTTTTCTAGTGTATGTATGTATTTATGTACACACACACATATATACACACATACACCCACACACACACATATACACACGCACACATACACATACATACACACACATATATATGTGTGTGTGTATGTGTGCGTGTGTATATGTGTGTGTGTGGGTGTATGTGTGTGTATGTATGTGTATGTGTGTGTGTGTGAATGTGTGTGTATGCGTGCAAATGTGTAAATGTATATGTATGCGTGCATGTATATATATGTGTGTGTGTGGGTGTATTTGTGTGTGTGTATGCATGTGTATATGTGTGTGTATGTATGTATGTGTGTGTGTGTGCGTATATGTATGTGGTTGTGTGTTTGTATATATGTGTGTTCGCATGTATGTGTGTATGTTTATGTGTATATGTGTGTGTGTGTGTGTGTGTGTATATATATTTGTGTATTTCTATCTTTCTTTCTATCTATCAATCATCTTATCTATCTATCTATCTATCTATCTATCTATCTATCTATAAAATCTCAAATATTTCAGTTTTAATCACATGAACTTAGTCTGACATCAGTGTAACTATATCCACCCATAATATAAAGGGACAACAGAGTTAACACAATAGGTTAAGGGATTTAGAATACTATTTATCTAACCACCATTCACATCCATTAGAAGAATGGCAGATGGGCTTTGAACAATTCAACAATGGACCAAATGTCTCTTCACATTGTTCTAATGTCTATATTGTCGAGAAAGGAATATAACAGTCATTATTAGTAAATGAAGTGTAAAAGCAGGTGCTGATCTAAAATTTACGATGACAAGTTTATAATGAGGGAAGATGATGTCAATTTCTGTTTGTTTTATTTTCAGAAGAAGACTTTTTGTATCCATGTCAAGCTCCTGTTCAGCTGTGTTTGATTTTGTTTTCCTAAAATAATATGAAATTAGTATGTGTGCATGAGTGTAAGGTTAAATGTCTATTTAATTATAAACACTGTTTTTTAAGCAAAACTAATTTTATTGTGATAACAATTGAAGAAGTGGGTTTCAGCAGGTGTGCTTTTTTCAAGATGAGTCTGTGTGCAATTATTCCCTCCTTTTATACCCTAAATCTTAAAGGGGCAGTCATTTCCTAATCATTAAAGGGGCAGTCTTAATATTTGTTTTCCTTATTGAACAGTCAGCATATATTTTGAGCATTTATACCTCTAATTATATGTGTAGGTTTTAAATACTCATAGTAATTTCAAACAATATAATATAATTTAAACTTAAAAGTGATGAAATGCATTTTAAACAACAAAAGCTTGTTAATTAACAGCTATTTAAAAGATACAGTATTTTTAGTAGAAACGGAGTACATTGAAAATATTAAAAACATTTTAAACACTATATAGATAGCTTCCCATCATCTATCGTAATATTAATCCTAGTACGTTTATACGTTTAGACTTCCTATTTAATGAATAGGAAATTACTGCCCCTTTAAGATTTAGGGTATAAAAGGAGGAACTAATTGCACACAGACTCATCTTGAAAAAAGCACACTTGCTGAAACGCGTTGATGATGAGTGGTCTGTGTCAGCCAGACTGTTTGCAGTAACCCACTATAGTTACCAACTGTTACAAGCTTCTATGAGCTAACATTAACTTCAACACCACTGAGATACTAAACAGTATCTGGAATATAAAGAACCAAAGATCAATTACCAGTGAAAACTAAAGTCCCTTTACACCTGCAAGGATTTAACTGGGAATACTTCTTAATAAATCACAGGCATTGGATACGAAAATATGGCAACCTTCCTTTCCAATTGGATATCGCAACCCACATGACCGTATTACTTTACAAATGGAACTCACACAGAGCATAATCTTGCTAGTGAGAACGCTGGATACGATCCGAAGAAGAGGTTGGAGAAAACGGCTAAAATTAGCAGTTTTTCATATTCCGGTTTCACATTTATTCACTGGGAGCATTTGATAAAACATTGAGGATTACTATTGCACATAAATAACTTTTAATTGGAACGCTATAAACTTAAGGAGCAATACCACTAAATAGTATTTCATACATTTTTAACAGTATCTCATACACTTTAGAGTTTTTTAGTTTTATGGTATAATCATAACCACCGGTGGTCTATATATTTATGTATTGAGTTTGTAATAAATTGTGATAATTGAACCTTGCTTTTTTATTGTATACTAGTCCTAAAGCCCATATACACGGGTCATTTATTGCAGTACAACAGTTCCACCCCTTGCTCTCTCTCTTTCCGCCCTCTCTTCTGCTCTCTCTCCACCTCTCACTATTTTGCTCTCTCTCCCCCCTCTCTTTTGCTCTCTCTTCCCTCTTTTGCTCTCTCTCCCTCTCTTTTGCTCTCTCTCTCCCCCCTCTCTCTATTTTGTGCTCTCCCTCCCCCTCTCTTTTCCTCTCTATCTTTTGCGCTCTCCCCCTCTCTTTTGCACTCTCCTCCCTCTATTTTGCTCTCTCATTCTCCCTCCCTCTCTTTTGCTCTCTCTCTCCCTTCCTCTCTCTTTTGCTCTCTCCCCCCTCTATTTTGCTGTCTCTCTCCCTCTCTTTTGCTCTCTTTATCCCCCTCATTTGCTCTCTCTTCCCGCTTTCTTTTGCTCTTCCCCCCTTTCTGTTGCTCTCTTCCCCCTCTCTTTTGCTGTATCTCTCCCCCTCTATTTTGCTCTCTCTATCCCCCTCTTTTGTTTTCTCTCTCCCCCCTTTCTTTTGCTCTCTCCCCCTCTCTTTTGCTGTCCCTCTCCCTCTCTTTTGCCCTCTCTCTCCCCTCTCTCTATTTTGCTCTCTCTCTCCCCTCTCTTTTCCTCCCTCTCTTTTGCTCTCTCCCCTCTCTTTTGCGCTCTCCTCCCTCTATTTTGCTCTCTCTCCCCCCTCTCTTTTGCTGTCTCTCTCTCCCTCTCTTTTGATCTCTTTATCCCCCCTAATTTGCTCTCTCTCTTCCCCCTTTCTTTTGCTCTCCCCCCCCTTTCTTTTGCTCTCTCCCCCCTCTCTTTTGCTGTCTCTCTACTCCTCTATTTTGCTCTCTCTATCCCCCTCTTTTGTTTTCTCTCTCCCCCTTTCTTTTGCTCTCTCCCCCCTCTCTTTTGCTGTCTCTCTCCCTCTCTTTTGCTCTCTCTATCCCCTATCTTTTGCTCTCTCTATCCCCCTCTTTTGCTCTCTCTATCTCCCCTAGTTTGCTCTCTTTCCCCCCTCTCTTTTGCTGTCTCTCTCCCCCTCTCTTTTGCTCTTTCTCTCCCCCTCTCTTTTGTTCTCTCTCTCCCCCTCTCTTTCGCTCTCTCTCCCCCTCTCTTTCGCTCTCTCTCTACTCTCTTTTGCTATCCCTCCCCCCTCTCTTTTGCTCTCTCTCCCCCTCTCTTTTGCTCTCTCTCTCCCTCTCTTTTGCTCTCTCTCTCTTCCCTCCTCTCTTTTCCCCCCTCTCTTTCCTCCCTCTATTTTGCGCTCTCTCTCTCTCCCCTCTTTTGCGCTCTTCCCCCTTTCTTTTGCTCTCTCTCCTGTCTCTTTTGCTCTCTCTCCCCTTTCTCTCCCTCTCTTTCGCTCTCTCTATCTCCCCTCTTTTGCTCTCTCTCTCTCCACTTTCTTTTGCGCTCCCTCCCCCTCTATTTTGCTGTCTCTCTCCCTCTCTTTTGCTCTCTCTATCCCCCCTCTTTTGCTCTCTCTATCCCCCCTCTTTTGCTCTCTCTCTATCCCACCTCTTTTGCTCTCTCTCTACCCCCGCTCTATCTCCCCTCTTTTGTGCTCCCTATCTCTTTTGCTCTATCTCTCCCCTTTCTCCTCCTCTATTTAGCTGTCTCTCTCCCTCTCTTTTGCTCTTTCTATCTCCCCTATTTTGCTCTCTCTCCCCTTTCTTTTGCTCTCCCTCCCCCTCTCTTTTGCTGTCTCTCTCCCTCTCTTTTGCTCTCTCTATCCCCCCTCTTTTGCTCTCACTCTATCCCCCCACTTTTGCTCTCTCTCTATCCTCCCTTTCTCTCCCCTCTTTTGCTCTCTCTCTCCCTTCTATTTTGCTCTCTCTCTCCCCTTTCTCCCCCTCTCTTTTGCTGTCTCTCTACCTTTCTTTTGCTCTCTCTATCTCCCCTATTTTGCTCTCTCTCCCCTTTCTTTAGCTCTCCCTCCCCCTTCTCTTTCGCTTTCTCTCTCCCTCTCCTTTGCTCTCTCTATCCTCCCTCTTTTGCTTTCTCTCTATCCCCCCTATTTTGAGCTCTCTCTCTTCTGTCCACACGGCCCGCCCAGCCCGCCCACGTCACACCCAGCCCTGCACTTGTCACACCTGGCCCCGCCCCTTGTCGCCCCATCATGCCACGCTATGGCCCCGCCCCTATCATGCATGGTCGGCCCCAGATGCCAGGTCAGTGTGTTGAAGGCCAGGTGTGTTTGTCTTCGCGCTGTCTCTACTGCGCATGACAGCTTCAGACAAACACACTTGGCCTTTTATATTATAGGATCATTGATTATTTATTCCTGAGAGAGTTTTTTTTTGCTTTGTTTGTAACTACATGTAGATAATTTACCATCTGCTATTAATGTGAAAAATAGTACAGCAGATAGAGATAGCAAATATGCTTCCACCCCTTGCTCTCTCTCTATCCCCCCTCTCTTTTGCTCTCTCTGCCACCTCTCTTTTGCTCTCTCTTCCCCTCTCACTATTTAGCTCTCTCTCTCCCCTCTATTTTGCTCTCTCTCCCCTCTCTTTTACTCTCTCTCCCTCTATTTTGCTCTCTCTCTCCCCCTCTCTCTATTTTGATCTATCTCTCTCCCCTCTCTTTTCCTCCCTCTCTTTTGTGCTCTCCTCCCTCTATTTTGCTCTCTCTCCCCCCTCTCTTTTGCTGTCTCTCTCCCTTCCTCTCTCTTTTGCTCTCTCCCCCCCCTCTTTTGCTGTTTCTCTCCCTCTCTTTTGCTCTCTTTATCCCCCCCTCTTTTGCTCTCGCTCTGCTCCCTTTCTTTTGCTCTCTCCTCCCTCTCTTTTGCTCTCTCTCTCCCCCTGTCTTTTGCTCTCTCTATCCCCCCTCTTTTGTTCTCTCTCTCCCCCCTTTCTTTTGCTCTCTCTCCCCTCTCTTTTCTGTCTCTCTCCCTATCTTTTGCTCTCTCTCTATCCCCCTCTTTTGCTCTCTCTATTCCCCCTCTTTTGCTCTCTCTCTCTCTCCCCTCTCTTTTGCTCTCTCTATCCCCTCTATTTTGCTCTCTCTATCCCCCTCTTTTTCTCTCTCTATCCCCTCTCTTTTGCTCTCTTTCCCCCTCTCTTTTGCTCTCTCTCTCTCTCCCCCTCTCTTTTGCTCTCTCTCTTCCCCCTCTTTTATGCTCTATCTCCCCCTCTCTTTTGCTCTCTCTCCCCTCTCTTTTGCTCTCTCCCCCTCCCCCTCTCTTTCCCTCCTACTCTGTTTTGCACTCTCCCCTCTCTTTTATACTCTCCCCCCTCTCTTTTGCTCTTTCTCCCCTCTCTTTTGCTCTCTCTCCCCTCCACTCTTTTCCCCCATCTCTTTCCCCTCCTCTTGTTCCCCCCTCTCTTTTACGCTCTCTCTCTCCCCTCTTTTGCGCTCTTCTCCCTCTCTTTTGCTCCCTCTCCCGTTTCTTTTGCTCTCTCTCCCCTTTCTCCCCCCTCTCTTTTGCTGTCTCTCTCCCTCTCTTTCGCTCTCTCTATCTCCCCTCTTTTGCTCTCTCTCTCCCCTTCAATCATCCACCGTGACTGAGCACTGACCCCCCTGGACTGTGGCAGCAGCCTGCAGGTGGTGTGACCAAAAGTAAAAGAAAAATATTAGAAAATTAAAAAAACATTATTATTTCGTATTTCACTACTTACCTTACCAATCAAAGCTTGTCGTCGATGTCCAGTCCCTCTCTGTCTCCTCCTCGTGCTGTAACGTGTTGGGTGCAGCCGTGGCATGCTCTGCTCTTTGTTGCTGCTCTGCTCACACTTGTCGGACTCCAAGTCTCCCACCACTCTGTCGGCGACTCTTCTGAAAGTCAAGTGATTCAGTGACTGACCGAAAATCTGGTCACTTTCTCCTAGTGCTGTCATTTATCAGGGGGACATGACCAGAGCTGATCGGCCTCTGAGGCTGCTTAGAGAACAGCCTCTATTGGGAGCGGTATGGGCCGTGAAGAGACTTAAGCACCACTGGGTGGCGCAGTGCAGTCTCTAGCGGCTCATAGAAATATTCACAAAGACATTCATATTGCGCAATGGAGGGGAGCTGAACTGCTCACAGCTTCTCCTTATTTGCATAATATGGATGGATATGAGTGAATGGATGCAGCCATAGTTTAGTATCATGGTGGCGGAGTTGGTAGCGGGGGGTGAGGGTGCTAGGGGGGGTTACTACCTTGGATACTTTTATATATTAACTTTAAAAACAGTTGTATTAGTTAAACATAATAAAATAAAGTATAATAAACATAAAGTGTAATAAACATGTCCTATGTAGGACATGTGAGGCACTGCCTCACCTGCCTCCTATGATGGTATGTCACTATCTAGCTATCAACAGTTTGGTAGCTGTAAAAAGGTAAATGCTAAGGTAACTATGGTGTTTGCGTAGGGTGTGTGTGTGTGCCTATATGTAGTAGAGCTAGTGCAGGTGATTTATGTAGTAGTATTCCCATTTTGGTCAGAGCAAGAAAGCATGTATTCCATAAAGGTTTTGATCTTGGGGCATTCCCCCAATATGTGTTTATAATCTTCTACTTGCCCACATTTACACCAGCACAAGGGGAAAGTGTCATGGAACATTTTTGCTAGGCGTGAGGGAACATAGTACCAGTGTGCGATTAGTTTATAATATGTGTTGTATAACATGATGCAGTGAATAGCTTTTTTGGTATGCGTGATGGACCTTTGCCAGGTTTGGGCAGGGATCAGAGTGTTTAAAATAGCTTTCCAGCGCTTAAGGTAAGCTGCTGGGTCTGGGGGAATTGCTCCCTCCATTAGGTTGTAATGCATCGACCAGGGGTTTGTAGAGTTTACCAGCTTGTAGCCATTTTGTCTCCAAGGGAGTGAGTGGATAGGAGATGTGGGTTGGAATCCCCAGCTTTTCAAAAAACGTTTAATTCGTATATACTCAAACTGTAGGAGGGGCGGTGTAAAGGAGGGATTTACAATCTGTTCTAATGGAAGGAAAGGTTCATGGAGGAAGGTGGACCAAAGGTCAGAGACATTGCGGATACCTAGCTTTGCCCATTTATTAGGGTGTGATTCTGGAAGGCCAATGAGAAGACCTGCTATTGAGGTGATGGGTGATGGATGGGGTGCTACAGAATTATAATGTCTGATTCTGTCCCATAAGGATAGGCATTCTAGAATAGTAGTGTTAGTGATCTCTAAGGATCTACAGCAGTGTGGAGGCATCCAGATCAAGTCGTGAAGTTGGATATTGAAGGGAAGCTTGTTCTATGTCTCTCCACTTGCTAGAGGATTGTACACCCCACTGTGAGATGTGTGTAAGCATTGCTGCCTCATAATATCAGATTATGGAAGGTGTGGCTAGTGCCCCATGGTGTTGAGGGTACTGTAATATCTTGTGGGAAATTGAGGAGTCTTACCTTGCCATATATATATCTAGTGATCTCTCATTGGAATTGTAGTAGGAGGTGTTTGGGGATTCTGATTGGGAAACATGTAAACAGAAATACATTTTTAGGGCTGCAATGGGGCCAAGCCAGGAAACAGACTTGCCCCTACTCACGAACTGAGAACATTGAAACATAACTATGTTTCAATGTTCTCAGTTCGTGAGTAGGGGCATACAATTGTCTCATATCATTTGGAGTATGCTATTAGATAGCTTGATTCCTAGGTGTGTTATGTAGTTGTCTGACCAGGTGAATTGTTGTGTGTACGTACTAGGGAGTATATCTCAGTTTTAGTGGAATTAAGTTTATAAGTCTATAAAGTCTATGAGTCTATAAAAAGATAGTTTCCCAAAGGCCTCAAGAATTTCCAGGAGTCTCAGTATGGTCGTCATAGGCTCAGCTGAAAATAGTGTGATATAGTCGGCAAAGAGTGCAATTTTATGCACTGTGTCATGAAGGGTAATACCTGTGATTGATTCCGGCTACCCCGACTGGGTAGCTCCACCAAAGGATCCTCCCGATACCTGGAACTTGCCACTATGTAGCGGAGAAAGCAATTCTAGCAGAAGCCCACCCAAATAACTAGACAGACTAGTATTCAGGGGAAAACATGAAGTACCTCTTCATTGGGAAAACACATACACCTAGATTACGAGTTTTGCGTTAGAGGCTGTGCGGTGCTAACGAGCCATTTATGCTCACCACTCACTTACAGGCAGCACTGGTATTACGGGTTTTTACAACCCAGACAAGATGTGAGCGTTGAGCAAAATTTTGCTCCTTACCGCACTTCAATACCAGCGCTGCTTACCTAAGCGGTAAGCTGGTGTAACATTTTTTTTTTTTGCTTTTTAAATGCTTTATTGATGCCAACTTTCAAAGATACAGAAATAAAAATAAATTCGTCATTATTCACGTTTACAAATAATCGTCTTATAGTACCATATATAGTTACAATCTAATTAATACTAAATTTAACACTTATATCAAAGGTTAACATAATTTTCATAGCAAAAGGCACCAGTAAACTTATAATCTAGTGTCTTAGACATACCTTCTTCTTATATTTAGTATATACAGAAAGAAATAAGAAAAAGACCCAAATGTGTTAATCATAAAATATATATATATATATATATATATATATATGTATATATATACTAATTCACTTCCACTTCCCTTTTCTCTCTCTCTCTCACACTCTTTTACATTCCACCCCAGCTTTGAGGAAATAATCCTGTTATGATATTAATCATAACATATTCTGTATTCCTAAAAGAGGCTGTCAGTTGGATTTGTATGTTCAAAGGTAATGAATTTTTTCCACTTCTTAAAAAAAACTTCTTCTAGAGGGATAGGTGGCTCTCGTGAATCATATTGTTCTAACATGCACTGTTTAACTACTCCATTTTTACATGCCACCAATTTGGGGGCTTTCGTCCCTTTTCAATCCTTCAAAATTAGATTCCTAGTTATAAAAATTATAGTATTAATTAAATCATTCTCTTTAACCTTATCTGAATATTTTACTATAAAAAAAACATGAAAGATTTGAATCTCAAATTCTATACAGAGCTTCCTCTTGATCCAATAATTAATTTGTTTCCATAGTTGGTTTACTTTAGGACAACTCCAAAAATAGTGAGTAATATCTGCTTCCTCTGCACTACACTTCGGGCAAATTAAAGTAGTCCCATACCATCTAGATAAGTTTCTATTAGTTATGTAGACTTTCCTGATCAACTTCAGATGTGATTCTCTCCAATTGGTTGGAACCCAATATTTATAGCTTAACTTCAGGGATTGACCAATTTCTTTTGTCGTTAGATTTGGGAACTCTCTATGCCATTTTTCTTTTATCACCTGCAAATGCTCTTCATTGTTAAATGAATTAATCACTTTGTAAATTATTGAGATTGATATCTTGCCATTTTCATACAGCTTAATAACATTATCTAAAAGCCCCATAGACCAGTTGGGGTTATATTTAGTTTGTAAACTATTAATGAAGTGACGTATTTGTAGGAAAGCAAAGAAATCTTTTTTCAGAAGATCGTAAATTCTGGCTAGATTTATGAATGAGTTAACCGACAAATCTTCTAACAGTAGTTGTCGAATAAACATTAAACCTTTCCTTTTCCAACGATGAAATACTATTTGTGAAAGACCCGGATGAAATTCGGGATTACCACCAATGCTAAGCAAATTTGTGCAATATGGGTAAACCTGTTGCCATGCCTTTATGGTGTTGGTAAAAATTGTCATTTTTGCAATTCTCTTGGGTATTCTATTTATAGGGCAGTGTAAAAGTGTTCCCAGCATAAATGGTTCAGCCATATAGTTTTCTATGCCGCCAATTGTCACATAGTCTTGGGACGTTATCCAGTTCATTGCATATTTAAGTGTGGTGACTAAATTATAAATCTCTAAATTCGGAAAATCCAGACCTGCCGCTAGTTTATTAAATTGTAATTTATCTAAACCAATCTGTGGCCTTTTCCCAGCCCATATAAATTGTGTGCATTGTTTATTAAAATCTCTAATGTCCTTTTTATATAATAATATAGGAATATTCTGACACAAGTATAGAATTTTGGGAAATAACACAGATTTGATTAACATTATTCTGGCTGTTAAAGAGATAGGGAGATTGGACCACATTAATAATTTTCTTTGACATTCCCTGAGGGAATGTCAGGGAATGTTATAATTAAATTAATTCCCTAAATTATATACAATTAAATACAATTAAATAAAATTAGCTAAAGTACAAAAACCCCCCACTAAATTACAGAAAATAAGAAACAAATTACAAGATTTTTAAACTAATTACACCTAATCTAATCACCCTAACAAAATAAAAAAGCCCCCCCAAAATAAAAAACCCTACCCTACACTAAATTACAATTAGCCCTTAAAAGGGCCTTTTGCGGGACATTGCCCCAAAGTAATCAGCTCTTTTACCTGTAAAAAAAATTACAAATCCCCCCAACATTAAAACCCACCACCAACACAACCAACCCTACTCTAAAACCCACCCAATACCCCCTTAAAAAAACCTAACACTAACCCCTTGAAGATCACCTTACCGGGAGAAGTCTTCATCCAACCGGGCCGAAGTCCTCAACAAATCCGGCAGAAGTGGTCCTCCAGATGGGCAGAAGTGGTCCTCCAGATGGGCAGATGTCTTCATCCAGACGGCATCTTCTATCTTCATCCATCCGGCGCGGAGCGGGTCCATCTTCAAGACATCCGACATGGAGCATCCTCTTCTTTCCACGGCGACTGAAGAATGAAGGTTCCTTTAAGTAACATCATCCTCTTGGATGACGTCACTTAAAGGAACCTTAATTCCCTTAGATTCCGATTGGCTGATAGAATTCTATCAGCCAATCGGAATTAAGGTAGGAAAAATCCTATTGGCTGATGCAATCAGCCAATAGGATTGAACTTCAATCCTATTGGCTGATCAAATCAGCCAATAGGATTGAGCTGGAATTCTATTGGCTGTTCCAATCAGCCAATAGAATGCCAGCTCAATCTTATTAGCTGATTGCATCAGCCAATAGAATTTTTTCTACTTTAATTCCGATTGGCTAATAGAATTCTATCAGCCAATCGGAATCTAAGGGACGCCATCTTGGATAAAGTCACTTAAAGGAACCTTCATTCTTCAGTCGCCGTGGAAAGAAGAGGATGCTCCGTGTCGGATGTCTTGAAGATGGACCCACTCCGCGCCGGATGGATGAAGATAGAAGATGCTGTCTGGATGAAGACTTCTGCCCGTCTGGAGGACCACTTCTGCCCGTCTGGAGGACCACTTCTGTCGGATTCGTTGAGGACTGCAGCCCGGTTGGATGAAGACTTCTCCCGGTAAGGTGATCTTCAAGGGGTTAGTGTTAGGTTTTTTTAAGGGGGTATTGGAGGGGTTTTAGAGTAGGGTTGGTTGTGTAGGTGGTGGGTTTTAATGTTGGGGGGGATTTGTAATTTTTTTTACAGGTAAAAGAGCTGATTACTTTGGGGCAATGCCCCACAAAAGGCCCTTTTAAGGGCTATTTGTAATTTAGTGTAGGGTAGGGCTTTTTTTATTTTGGGGGGGCTTTTAATTTTGTTAGGGGGATTAGATTAGGTGTAATTAGTTTCAAAATCTTGTAATTTGTTTATTATTTTCTGTAATTTATTGTTTGTTTGATTTTTAACTTTAGCTACTTTTATTAAATTGTATTTAATTGTATATAATTTAAGGAATTCATTTAATTATAGTGTAGTGTTAGGTGTTATTGTAACTTAGGTTAGGTTTTATTTTACAGGTAAATTTGTCTTTATTTTAACTAGGTAGTTATTAAATAGTTAATAACTATTTAATAACTATTCTACCTAGTTAAAATAAATACAAACTTGCCTGTAAAATAAAAATAAACCCTAAGCTAGCTACAATGTAACTATTAGTTATATTGTAGCTAGCTTAGGGTTTATTTTATAGGTAAGTATTTAGTTTTAAATAGGAATAATTTAGTTAATTATAGTAATTTTATTTAGATTTATTTAAATTATATTTAAGTTAGGGGGGTTAGACTTAGATTTAGGGGTTAATAACTATAGTACAGTGGCGGCGACGTTGGGGGTGGCATATTAGGGGTTAATAAATGTAGGTAGGTGTTGGCGATGTTAGGGACAGCAGATTAGGGGTTAATAATATTTAACTAATGTTTGCGAGGCAGGAGTGCTGCAGTTTAGGGGTTAATATATTTATTATAGTGGTGGCGATGTCCGGTTTGGCAGGTTAGGGGTTAAAAAAATGTATTTTAGTGTTTGCGATGTGCGGGGCCTCGGTTTAAGGGTTAATAGGTAGTTTATGAGTGTTAGTGTACTTTTTAGCACTTTAGTTAACAGTTTTATGCTACGGCGTTGTAGTGTAAAACTCTTAAAGGGACACTGTACCCAAAAATTTTCTTTTGTAATTCAGAAAGAGCATGCAATTTTAAGCAACTTTCTAATTTACTCCTATTATCAATTTTTCTTTGTTCTCTTGCTATCATTATTTGAAAAAGAAGGCATCTAAGCTTTTTTTTGTTTTCAGTACTCTGGACAGCACTTTTTTATTGGTGGATGAATTTATCCACCAATCAGCAAGGACAACCCAGGTTGTTCACCAAAAATGGGCCGGCATTTAAACTTACATTCTTGCATTTAAAATAAAGATATCAAGAGAAAGAAGAAAATTTGATAATAGGAGTAAATTAGAAAGTTGCTTAAAATTTCATGCTCAATCTGAATCACGAAAGAAAATTTTTGGGTACAGTGTCCCTTTAACTACTGACTTTAAAATGTGGTACCAGTCTTGACAGGAGAGGGTGTACCGCTCACTTTTTGGCAGACTCGTAATACCGGCGCTATGCAAGTCCCATTGAAAAAAGAGGATACGCAATTTATGTAAGTGGATTTGCCGTATTTCCAAGTCTGGCCAAAAAAGTGAGCGGTACACCTGTACCTGCAAGACTCGTAATACCAGCGGGCGTTAAAAAGCAGCGTTGGAACCGGCTAACGCTGCTTTTTAAGCCTAATGCACAACTTGTAATCTAGCCGATAGTTTTTATACAAAATCTCATCAAGAGAAGAGACTTATCAATCCCCCAAATCTCCCACCATTCCCACCCCTCCAGACAGGCTGGCGCCTTTCATAGAGTCCATTGTCCCATAGTGTCCTGCGGTATAGTGATGGTGGTTCCAGGGTGTTGTTGAAAAGTCCTCGGTCCCATGCTGATACAGTCAAAAAAGCATTATGAGCCATGGCTGGGGGCCATTGGGCAGTGGGGGTTGTAGAGGGGGGTCCGGAACCCCCAGTTCCCAAGGGAGCTCCCTTCTGGCAATCACCCTGCTTCTTGCCCTACTCCACGGTAGCAATCGTCCATTGTCCCTGGAAAATCAGTTAAGCCACACAAGGGGATTGTATTCTGTGAGAACGGTAAAGAGCCTCCCATAGAGGTAGGGCCAGGGCCAGACACTCTTTCTCCACCGCCACATAGCCTACTTTCCTGGGTAGCAGCTTCCTGCTGAGGTAGGCTACGGTGTGGTCTTGCCCTTCATTGTCTTTCTGGCTTAAAGGGACACTGAATGAAAAATGAAATTTTAAGCAACTTTCTAATTTACTCCTATTATCAAATTGTCTTTATTCTCTTGGTATCTTTATTTGAAATGCAAGAATGTAAGTTTAGATGTCGGCCCATTTTTGGTGAACAAAACAAGTGCTGTCCAGAGTACTGAACCAAAAAACCTTAGATGCCTTATTTTTCAAATAAAGATAGCAAGAGAACGAAGAAAATTGATAATAGGAGTAAATTAGAAAGTTGCTTAAAATGTCATGCTCTATCTGAATCACGAAAAAAAAATTTGGGTTCAGTATGCCTTTTAACAGTGCTCCCAACCCGAACATGGAGGCATCTGTGTAGACACAAAAACATTTGGTTGGATCAGGAGCAGCCAAGACAGGGGCAGAGTTTAAGGTAGATTTAAGGCTCTGGAAGACAGTTTCACACCCTGGGAACCACAGGACTTGTCGGGTAGCTGTTTGCGGGTCAGGTTGGTCAGGGTTTGGCCAGGGCACTGTAGTTAGGGACAAATTTTATAGTACCCTTCAGTCCCTAGGAAGGCTAGAACTTGGGTCTTGGTTTTGGGAGTGGGCCAGTTGGCCACAGCCTCAACTTTGGCCAGTTCTGGTCGCTGCTTCCCACAGCCCACCCTGTGGCCCAGATACTGGACCTCCGAGCGTCTAATTGTGCACTTGTTGGGTTTTAAGGTCAACCTGGCAGCCCTGAAGAAATCGAGGATGACCCCCAGGTGGACCAAATGATCCTCCTAGGTGTCGCTATAGATGGCAATGTCATCCAGGTATGCACAGGCATAGTCCTGGAGACCATCTAGGAGGCGATCCACCATCCTCTGGAAGTTGGTTGGAGCATTCTTCATCCCAAATGGCATGACCTTGAACGGGTAGAGGCTGAAGGGGGTGATGAAGGCTGACTTAGGGACTGACTCTGGCTCTAAAGGGATCTGCCAGTATCCCTTGCAGAGGTTGAGGGTGGTGAGAAAGTGGCCACGGGAGATTCTGCCCAAGAGATCATCAACCCAGGGCATGGGGTAGGCATAATTCTGTCATTAAGCCTGCAGTAATCTATGCAGAACCGGATGGGCCCATCTCGCTTGGGCACCAGCACCACCAGGGAGACCCAGGGACTGTTGGATGGCTCCACAACACCCAGGTCTAACATTTCCCTGAGTTCCCGGTGCATAATTTCCCTGACTGCCTCAGGAACTCTGTATGCTGCCTGTAGTAGGGGCACCTGTCCCGGGGTCTCCACTCGAAGTATCTCTTGCCTGTCTTCCAGTACTTGCTGAATCTGACTCCTCTGGCTAGCCCCTAACCTCTCATCCAGAGTTATGTCGGCTATTCCTTGGGGAAGGTCACACCTGGAGCACAGATGGTGGTAACATCCCCTGCCCTTTCTAAGTAGGCCTTGAGCATGTTCACATGGAAGGTCTGGCAAACCCGCTCATCTGAACATTTGGCCACCAGGTAGGTGGTGTCATTCACCTGTTCCATTACTCGGTAGGGTCCTTACCAAGAAGCCTGTAACCCATCCGTTTTGACAGGCTTCAGGGCTAAGACCTTCTGCCCTACTGTCAGGGTACGGTTGCAGGCATTCCGGTTATACCACCACTTCTGCCTACCTTGAGCGACCTGAAGGCTCTCTCGGCAAGGTCCTTCAGTCGGTCCCTAAAGTTTAGAACGTACTCCACAACAGAGTGTCCGTCCTCCCCTGTGGATCCCTCCCAATGGGCTCTCAACAAGTCTAGGGGTCCTCTTATTTTCCGGCCATAGCACATTTCAAAGGGGGAGAACCCAGTGGATTCCTGGGGCACCTCTTTGTATGCAAAGAGGAGGTGCAGCAGGTATCATTCCCAGTCCTTGTGAGAGGCCGAGAATGTCCTAAGCAAATGCTTTAGGGTCCCGTTAAACTTCTCACATAACCCATTGGTTGGGGTGGTGTACAGGGGTTTGATCCCGCACAGGTCCCATAGCTGTCGGGTGACCTCCGCAGTGAACTGGGTACCCTAGTCAGAAATCACTTTCCGGGGGAAACCTACCCTGGTAAATATCCGGAGCATTGCATCTGCCATGGTCTCCACCTGTATATTAGCCAAAGAGATTGCCTCCAGGTATCGAGTGGCATAGTCGACCACTGTAAGGATGTATTTCTTCCCGGTGGGACTGGGTCAGGCCAAGTGACCAAAGTTATCGAAAGCGACTCCGCTAAAGGGTTCATCAATAATAGGGAGGGGGTGCAGGGAGGCTTTAGAGCAGTCCCCTTTCTTTCCTACTCTCTGATACACTTTACAGTACTTACAGTGGTTCTTAATGTCTACTGTAATTCCTGGCCAAAAGAAAGTCTGAGTTAGTTGGTGGAGGGCTCTGGCTTTTCCCAGGTGTCTTGCTAGGGGAATGTCATGCCCTATCCGCATCAGGTCGGACTGAAAATTCCTCGGGACTACCAGCTGACGTTTGGGCACTGGTACTTTTCTCATCTCGGAGATCCGGTATAGGAGCCCTTTCTTCCACTGAAACCATTCCTCCCCAGGGCCCTGGTGGTCAGTCCCTACTTGGTCATGGTAAGGAGCTAGGGACGGGTTGCTAAGGGTCTCCTGAGTGAAGTCAGTAGGGGATGCCCAGGAGAGTTGGTCTGGGGGTAGGGTAGGAGTTGGGGCAGAGGGTCTTACCTGGGCCCCCAGAACCAGAGCGGTGGCTTGGCATCTGTCCTGCTGGCAGGGAGTAATTCTCTACAAAGGCCAAGGCAAGGTGGCCGAGGTCGTTCCCCAACAGGACCTCGGCAGGTAGCTGATGCCCACCTCTATGGTACGGGAGCTAGCACCCTAATTCAGGTGCACCTGTGCCATGGGGATCTGTAATAAAGAACCTCCAGCCACTCAAACAGCATGGGTCCTCCCAGTGTAACTAGAGGCAGGGGCTAAGCAGGGCTGGATCAAAGTGATAGTGACTCCAGTGTCCTGTAATCCCTGGGCCACCTGACCATTGACCCATACGTTCTGTCGCTGGTGCTGGCGGTTATCTCTAGTTGCTGTGTGTACCTCCTGCAAAACCCAACTTCTTCATCAGCCCAGTCACCACAGTGGGCCGGGCCCTCCGAATACAGGCAGTGGGCTGCAGCTTGATAGCTCCCGGCCATAGCTCTTACCTACTGTGCCAGAGGGAAGTTTCTTGGTGGCTGTGCAGTCCCACCACATGTGTACAGGTTGCCCGCAGGCATAACACCCCCCAGGACTATTGGCCAGGGAACTGCTGGAGGACGAGCAGGTGTTGAGGTGTTGAGGTGGAGCGGAGTCTGGCTGGTGTTCTGGGGCAGTTTGGCACAAAAGAATGAGCTGCACCGCTTTATCCAGGGTGGTTATGTGGCAACCAGTGATCCAAGAGTCCAAAGATCAGGCTAATCAGTGTGCCCACTCGATATATGGCTGCCCTTCTTGTCTCTGGAGTCAAGAATTTCAGCTGGTGTGCCTCTGGCGTGAGTCCATCGCAGGCAAGGATGTGCTTCTTTACCCAGTCATAGATAGCTTGGCTTTTGGAGGGGATGGTATGAAAAGCTTCCAGAGCCCTGCTAGACAGTGTCGGGATCAGGAGGGTGACTCTATCACTAGCGGTGACACCCTGCAACCGACACTGGACCTCAAAGAGCTGGAGGAACAGATCAATGTCCTCTCTCACCTCGTCTTTGAAGGCTCGGAATGCCTCATGAGGTAGCTTCCTGGGCAGTGTAGAGGAGTCCAGGGGATCCGGCATGACCCCTCCCATAGACTTCTGGAGCTCAATCAAATGTACCTTGGTGGCTTCAGCAATTACCCGAGTAATAATTTCCTTGGGCAGGTTGTCTCTGCAGGTCAGAATCTGTGGTCTTCAGGGTTGAACTGGTACTGGACCACATACTGCCTTTGCCGTTATCTGACCCACTAGCTGGCTCATTAGCCCGATCATACTCCATCAGCTCTGCTATGAGCACTGCATTTGTCTTGCTGCCAGCTATTCTTCCTCTAGCTTGCAGTACATTCCTTAGCTTGTCCTTCCGGAGCTCACTATATTTTTCCATCCGAAAAGGTCTTCAGGTGGTGGTTTGGATGTTCCAGATAGACGGAAGCATCCCACTGTTGCCACCACTGTGACGGATTCTGGCTACCCCGACTGGGTAGCTCCAACAAAGGATCCTCCCGATATCTGAAACCTGCTGTTAAAAAGCCCACCCAAGTAACTAGACAGACTAGTATTCAAGTGAAAACACGAAGTACCTCTTTATTGGGAAAACACACAGTTTTTATACAAAATCTCATCAAGATAAGAGCCTTATCAGTCCCCCAAAATCTCCCGCCATTCCTGCCCCTCCAGACAGGCTTCCATAGAGTCCATTGTCCCATAGTGTCCAGCGGTTGCACTTCCTGGGTGTCGTTGGAAAGCCCTTGGTCCCCAGCTGCTACAGTCCAAAAAGCGTAACATAATCCATGGCTGGGGGCCGGAGCTATGGGTGATTAAACATACACAGGGAAGGCCACGGGGGAGTAGGGGTTGTAGAGGTGGTCTGGAACCTCCGGGTTCCCAATGTAGCTCCCTTCTGGCAATCACCCTGCCTCTTGCCCTCCTCATGGGGGATCAGTCCCCAAAAGAGCAGAGCTCTGGGGCAAGGAGCCACTGGAGCGACCTGGGTTAAAGGACATTGGGAATCTCAACTGTTGTGGTTGACCGGTAGTTCCATGGGCCCGGTCGGCTGGAGAGGGATAGGGCAGTCAGAGACCAGCTCTTCCAAGATGAGGTCCAAACACAAAAATACAACAAAGGGAAGTTCTGGGAGATCGCGATTGCTCCCAATCGCTCAAATCAAGGGAGAAGCACAAAGGGGGTAGGTGGTAGGGGGGTAGAGGTTTAACCCTTGCATCCTGGTATCCGTGAGAATACCTTCAATGCCTCTATCCATTCTTATTTGTTCCACTAGTGCCTCAACAGCTAAGGCTAAGATAAGAGGGGATAAGGGGCAAACCTGCCTGGTTCCATTGGAGATTGGGAAGGGTGGTGAATTGAAGCCTAGACCCCTGACTGTTGTGGTGGGTGTGGAATAGAGAGCTTGCATTGCTAGTATTATTTCCAGTGGGAATTTAAAAGCTTCTAGTACCCTCCAGAGTTAGACTCAGCGTACCCGGTCGAAAGCCTTCTCAGCATCTTGGGAGATGACTGAGAAGGGCCTATTTAAGCTAGCGGACTTGATCCAGGTTAATTAGGGAAGGAAGCAGTTTGGAAATTCGGTTTGCAAGTAATTTAGAGTACATTTTTTTGCCGATTAAACCTGGCTAAACCTTACTCATGAAATTGAAGTTTTCAGAAGCATATAATAAAAAAAGAGAAAAAGAAGGAAATAAGAGAAAGAAAAGTGAGAGAGAAAAAAATTGTAATAATAATAAATAAGGGGGGAGGAGAAATAATAAGTCTGTTCTAGTAAGACTGCATCTGGAGCAGGATGATGAACACCGACCCCCATTACAGATACTTTGCGTAGACCATTTGGCCATTTTACTCAGAGCTATATGTGATCTGTTTATTAGTCTTGTATATGATTGCCTTTATGAGATAGTCGGCATAAACATAGCTGCATGGCCAAGACTTTTTTTTAGTCAATTCAAAATTGAGATCCTGAAAATCTGCCCGCCATTTCTGAAAGAGGTCTAGTATTTTATCTTTAGCATCATATGTTAATAAGAGTTTATACAGCATCGTTATCTAATTATTTCCTGACTGATAAATAGCAATAATGCCATCCATATCCTCCAATGTCCATGGGTTGGAATTAATCATTTGTTGACTATTAATATATTGTGTGATTTGCAATTAGGCAGAAAACTGTTTTTTGTCTAGCCCAAATTCCACTGACAGTGTATTGAAGGATTTGACCATTTTAGTATGAGGATCTATTAGTTGACAGATAAAGATTAGGCCTTTTTGAGCCCAAATTTCAAAAACCTGTATATTGAGTCCATGCTCGAATTCAGGATTGCCCTTTAATGGAAGATATGGAGAGGCACTGTTGTTAATATGGAGGATTTGACAAATCATACTCCAGGCTGCTATAATATTAAAAAAATAATATTTCAGTAAGCCTTTTTTATTAAGTTAGATTGGTTCATGTGTAGAAGGTACTTAAAGAGTATGGTGAACACAAGACTTCTTCTTCCACAGAATTCGTAATAAAGTCTGTAATTACGATGTTAGCCAGGCATACCAGATTATAAAACTTAATATTAGTCCAAAACCTCCATGCTCCTTAAGATGAGTTAATTTTTTTATTGAGATTTGCGGTTTCCCTTTACCCCATAGAAAGCTTGAACACTGGGAATTGAACTTTTGAATAATATTCCTATTTAGAAGAATCGGGATGTTTTGCAGAAGGAAAAATATTTTCTGGAAAATTATCATTTTAATTAATGTAATCTTGGCCGATAAGGTTAAGGGCAGCCAGGCCCAATTTTTAAAATCTAAAAAGTATTTCTGCCATAGGGAAGTAAAATTGAGGTTGTACCATTCCTCTGGATCTTTAGATAATGTTATTCCTAGGTATTTAATTTTTCCTTTTGCTTGTTCAAATGGGTTAGTCAGTTGGCTATCTATTGTTTTAATAATTTGAGTATTTCTGACTTGGTAAGGTTGATTTTATATCCCGAAAATTTACTATATTCAGTAATAATATCCAAAATAATTGGAATGTTAAATTTGGTATTACCTACATAAAAGAGTATATCGTCAGCATAAAGGGAAAGAATAAAATGTATTTTGCCAATAAGAATGCCTTCTAGTTTTCTGTACATATAATCGCTAGGGGTTCAAGAGCAATGTTAAAAAGTAATGGCCTCTCGGGGCAGCCTTGTCTGGTTCCTTTTTGTAGAGTTATATTTGAGGAGAGAAAGCCATTTATGCTTAGGATGGAAATTGGATCTTGATAAATCAGTTTAATATAATTGAGGAAAGAGCCTGTAACTGTAAGGCCAAATTGCTCTAAAGCGGTAAACAGATGATCCCAAGACATGGAATCAAATGCCTTTTCAGCGTCCACGGTAAGTAATGCAAAATCTTTTTGAGTATATTGTTTATTTTTGTTAAGTGAAGTAAAGTGTTCTATTAATAGTGTTGCCAGTCTGATATTTTTCTGTGAAGTCCTACCTGGTATAAAACCAGTTTGATCGGTATAAATTATTTCTGCTATAATTTTTTTTAGTCTGTTTGATATTATGTTTGCTAGAATTTTGTAATCTGTGTTAAGTAAGGAGATTGGACGATATGCATCCATTGACTCCATTTCCTTATCTTTTTTCAAAATAAGGATAACATTGGAGGCTGCAAAAAATCTGGAAGGTTTAATAGTTTTTTAAAAAATAATCATTATGTAGGGTAGCCAATACAGGGGAAATTTGTTCTTGTGTAATTTTGTAATTGCCTTACCATTTGCCAGTCTAGAAATTGCTTGGGTAATTTCATCTAATGTGATTTCACCATTAAGCAATAACTATTGATCAGGTGCTATTCTTGGAAGATTAATTTTATCCCAAAAGTTTTTCTTAGCTTCTTTATCAATGCTACCTGGTAAAATATTTTGAACGAAAAGCTGAAATTGTGCCATGATATCTTTAGGAGACGTGTATTTTTTTACCTTCCACTATAATAGCCCCTATAGAATTATTATTCTTTCTACTTTTAACAAGATTTGATAAGAATTTGGCCGATGTTGGCGAGTGTCTATTAAATAGTACATTATTTTTAATCTCTATTTGAGTTATTTGTTGGTTTAAGAAAGATTCTCTCTTTAGTTTAGCTTGTTGGTATTATATCCAATTAGGTCTGTCTGGATGTTCTATGTATCATGTATATTTATTCTTTAATTGATTGGCTAACTGTATCTCTCATCCCAATCATTTATTTTTTATTTTGGACATGTAGGCTTTGATCTCTCCTCTGAGAAAGGCTTTCGCCGTCTCAAAGAAGATTTCAGTTTTTGGGAGGCAATCTTTGTTAAAAAATGTAAACTCCCTCCATTTGTGAGGTAACCAGTTTCTAAATCTGGTATTGGTAAGTAGGTATGAGGTAGAAAAAAGTTCCCAGATTGTTTCTTCCCTTTCTGACTAACTTGTATAGTTAATAAAATAACTGCATCAGATCAGAATATTAAGAATATTAGATGAGATTTCCGCTCCCAGAAGAGATTCACTCACCAAGAACAAATCAATTCTTGATAGAGTCTTATATGACCTTGATTCATATGTATACAATTGTTTGTCTGGGTGCTGCAGCCTCCATATATCTTTTAATTTCAGATTTTTAGTAAAATTAGTTAAAGCCTAGATTCTTTTTTATATCTATTTACTTTTAATGTTTTGAGATGATCTAGGTAGGGATTGAATACATTATTAAAATCTCCCCCTACTATCACTTGCGAGTCTATGTAGTTTACAAGTTTGGAATATAAATTTTCCCAAAAAGCTGGTTGATATTCATTAGTAGCGTACAAATTGCAGAGTATTTAAACAAGACCATTTATTTCTATTTCAACAATTAAAAATCTCCCTTCTTTATCCTTGTGCTGAGACATTATCTTATATTCTAATTGTTTACTAAAAACACATGCCCCCCCTCTCTTCCTCCCAACTGCAGGGGTAGAAATCACCTCTCCGATCCATCCAAATCTTAATGTATCTGCCTCAACACTGTTTAAGTGTGTTTCTTGTAAAAAGACAATATCTGGAGATAGTTTTTGAGATATTGTACAATTCTCTTTCTTTTGATCAGAGAGGTGATTCCACCCACATTCCACCAGGAACAGAGGTTAATTGCTTTTTTCATGAGAAAAGATTGGGGGAAATGTCATTAGACAGGGTAATATCATAGGAGAGGGAGGGGTAGGGAAGGGAAAAAAAATATCAGCAGATTTCCCTAGGTCTAGGGTTTCTGCGTGGCAGAAAATGTAATCTAGTCTTCTGAAGATCCTTTTGTGTAGTGTGTGAAGTCTTTGTCAGTGGAATGATAGGACCTCATAGTACCCATATTGTGTCATTATGGTTCTGTATTTAGAGGCTAAGTGGTCAGATTTCATCTTATTCCTACTTAAGTCAGTGGGTTTTCTGTCTAGGTTTACCCTGATGAACAGTTTGTTAAAATTTCCTTAGACATTTGGGTTGGTGAACGTTGAGGAGGTAAACAGAGACTAGTGTGTAAGCTACGTGGTTTAGGTAGGTTGCATATAAGCACTACATATCTGTCCTGGGGGTTCTTAATGACATTTAGTAGTTCAAATTCTAGTCGTTTGTGGATTAGTATGGCTGAACCCCTTGCTTTTTTAGTGAATGGAGCATATTCTATAACCGGGTACTCCTTACAGTAAAGTCTGTGGTGTTATCGAGTTCCCAATGGGTCTCCTGAAGGAACACTACATAAGGGTTGTGGAATCTGGGTGATCGAAAGAGTAGGTTTCTTTTACCTGGGGAATTAAGCCCCCTGACGTTATGTGTTAGGAATTTAAGTGCTACCATGAGGTATAGTGCAGGTTGATTCCACACATACAGGGCACATACAGGGCTATATAGGGCACAACAAGAGGGAGAGAGTGGTAAAGGGAAAGCAAGAAAGAGAGATAAGTTCAGGAAGAAAAATAAGAGGTAGAGAAAGAGATATCGCCTGTGGCATAAGGTGGAATCAGTCCAACCCAATGGAACCCTGATGTGGGCTTCCCAAAGGGGGAGCTAGTGCAATGGGGACAAGTAGTAGTTGAAAAGTACCAGCCCCACTTTAGGGGATCCGGGAGGGTGCATGGAGGTCTTCCTCACAAAGGTTAGGTTCTTGGTCCCTTGAGTGTTCCATAGCTGGGCACTTAAGAATCAGGCTTGATTTCTGCAAATGAATGCCAAATTTGGTGTTTTTTAAGACGGAGCTCTGTGTCAGTGCGTCCGCACTCTACTCTGGCTAGCTCGGCCCCCTGTTTTACATGTTTTTATCTACTGCAAAGAGCTCCAATGCACCTATATATATATATATATGTCTATATTTGTATACATATGTATTTATGTGTTCATCTGTGTATATATGTCTGTAAATACATATGTTAACATATAAACACTTAAATACATACCTATACTTAAATAGAGACATATATATATATATATATATATATATATATATATATATATATATATATATATATATATATATACATATACACACAAAACATGGAAGGGGACTGGGTTAGATTAGGGGTATGTGGGTGGTGGGTTGTAATGTTGGGGGGTATTGTATGTTTTTTTAAATGCAAAAGAGCTGTTTTCTTTGGGGCATGCCCCGCAAAAGGCCCTTTTAAGGGCTGGTAAGGTAAAAGAGCTGTTAAATTTTTATTTCAGAATAGGGTAGGGCATTTTTTTATTTTGGGGGGCTTTGTTATTTTTTTAGGGGGCTTAGAGTAGGTGTAATTAGTTTAAAATTCATGTAATCTTTTTTATTTTTTGTAATTTAGTGTTTGTTTTTTTGTAATTTAGTTTAGTTGATTTAATTGTAGATAATTGTAGGTAGTTTATTTAATTAATTTATTGATAGTGTAGTGTTAGGTTTAATTGTAACTTAGGTTAGGATTTATTTTACAGGTAATTTTGTAATTATTTTAACTAGGTAGCTATTAAATAGTTATTAACTATTTAATAGTTATTATACCTAGTTAAAATAAATACAAAGTTGCCTGTAAAATAAATATTAATCCTAAAATAGCTAGAATGTAATTATTATTTATATTGAAGCTATATTAGGGTTTATTTTACAGGTAAGTATTTAGTTTTAAATAGGATTAATTTATTTAAAAAGATTTATTTTATTTCGTTAGATTTAAATTATATTTAACTTAGGGGGGTGTTAGCGTTAGGGTTTGACTTAGCTTTAGGGGTTAATACATTTATTAGAGTAGCAGCGAGGTCCGGTTGGCAGATTAGGGGTTAATACTTGATGTTAGGTGTCGGTGATGTTAGGGAGGGCAGATTAGGGGTTAATACTATTTATTATAGGGTTTTTGAGTCGGGAGTGAGGCGGATTAGGGGTTAATACATTTATTATAGTAGCGGGGAGATCCGGTCGGCAGATTAGGGGTTAATAAGTGTAGGTAGGTAGCGGCGACGTTGGGGGGGCAGACTAGGGGGTAATAAATATAATATAGGGGTTGGCGTTGTTAGGGGCAGCAGATTAGGGGTACATAGCAATAACGTAGGTTGCGGCGGTAAATGGAGCGGCAGATTAGGGGTTAAAAATAATATGCAGGGGTCAGCGATAGCGGGGGCGGCAGATTAGGGGTTTATACGTGTAAGGTTAGGGGTGTTTAGACTCGGGGTACATGTTAGGGTGTTAGCTGCAGACTTAGGAAGTGTTTCCCCATAGGAAATAATGGGGCTGCGTTAGGAGCTGAACGCTGCTTTTTTGCAGGTGTTAGGTTTTTTTCCAGCTCAAACTGCCCCATTGTTTCCTATGGGGGAATCGTACACGAGCATGTTTTTGAAGCTGGCCGCGTCCGTAAGCAACGCTGGTATTGAGAGTTGCAGGGGAGGTAAATTATGCTCTATGCTCCCTTTTTGGAGCCTAACGCAGCCCTTCTGAGAACTCTAAATACCAGCATTGTTTAAAAGGTGCGGGGGGAAAAAAAACATGCGTAGCTAACGCACAGCTTTGGCCGCAAAACTCTAAATCAAGGTGTGTGTTTTTTAAATCTAATATTCGAATTTGAATGTGACATTCGAATAAAACATTCTAATTTGAAATAGTATTTCTAGTCTACAACTGTGTTTAATAAATGTAATATTCAAATTCAAAATAGTATTTCTAGTCTACAACTGTGTTTAATAAATGTAATATACGAATTTGAATGCTACATTCAAATTTGAATGTAACATTCAAATTCGAAATAGTATTTCTAGTCTATTTCTGTGTTTTATAGATGTAATATTCGAATTTGCATGTGACATTCGAATTCAAAATAGTATTTCTAGTCTAATACTGTTTTAAAAATGTAATATTCGAATTTGAATGTGACATTCAAATTCAAAATAGTATTTCTAGTCTACAACTGTGTTTTATAAATGTAATATTTGAATTAGAATGTGAATTTGAAAGAATAGTCGTTCTCAACATTCTATTATGTAAATCGAACTACTACAATAACATTCATTCTAACATTTGAATTTGAATATAAACACATTCGCCCATCCCTAATTACAACCTCTCTCAACCCTCACAATAAAAAAAAATATTTTAGAAGATGGACCTCTGTCAGGATGAAGATTGAATATAGACCCACGATGAAGATGGAGAGCTGCTGGGATGAGGATGGAGCGCCGCACATCATCATCGGTGAGTACCAACTTTGGGGTTAGTGATAGTTTTTTTGGGGGGGTGTTTTTTTAAATAGATTAGGTGTTTTAGGGGGGCAACAAAAGAGCTGAATGCCCATCCAAATGCCCTTTTTGGGACAATAGGTAATTTCATTTTTTTTAGGTTTTTTTTGGGGGGGGGAGTGGGGGGGTTGTAATGTTAGGGAATTAGTGTTTTTTGCCAAAAAAGAGCTAATCGCTTTAGGGCAATGCCCTACAAAAGGCCCTTTTAAGGGATATTGGTAGTTTATTTTTAGAATAGGTTTTTTTAAATTAATTTATTTTTTATTTTTTCAGGGGTATTAGAATAGGATTACATTTTTAATTTTTGGTAATTTTGTTTTTTAATTTCTGTAATGTTATTTTTTTATTTTTTGTAATGGTAGGTTTTTTGTTTTTTTGTAATGGTATTTTTTTATATTTTTCTGTAATGGTGGTTTTTTTCTGTAGTGGTAGGTTTTTATTTTTTCTGTAATGGTATATTATTTTTTTTAAAGGTAAGATTAGGCTTTTATTTAATTTTACATATAAGGTTTTTTTTTGTTTTAAGGTAGTTAGGATTTTTTTAGTTAATTTAGGGGTGTTTTATTTTGGGTTAAATTAGGGGATGTTAGGTTAGGGGTTTAGATATTAGTTTATCAGTGAAAAACAAGTTTAGAGTGAGTGCACCTGGTGAGTGTTAATGTTTGGGGAAAATTGGTTAATATAACCACGCTCTAAACCCTACAAGTGTGACAGTTGTTCCTTCAAACGACTGTCAAAGAATGAAGCGCAATAACCAAGGTGAGGGGAGCTAAAGGTATAATTGGTGGTGATTGTATGTTACTGTGTAACCTAAATAAGAGTTTATGCTTAAGCGTTATGGTTGAAAAAATAATATATTTATTTTAAAACACTTTAAAACATGTGCATAATAAAAGTATAGAGCTCTATTACTTTAAGACATATAAAACAATATACAATATACAATTTGTAATAACAATAATTGAAGATAGAAAATAGTTGCTAAAATATTGTACACTTTTTGTACACTTTTTGCTTGCTTCTGTGGTCTATATGGTCTCTTTTGAGGCTTTAAAAGTTTAGTATTATTGTTGTTCTAGTACTCACGATTTTGTCTTGAGTGTAAAAGGCTTTTTAGCTTTATGGGGTTATAAAAAACCGTTGCGGAGGCAATATACGTTTGGAGTAATTAAAGCCTTAAAGTTGACGATCTTGCTTTTTGTAGCTTTGGAGGTTAATATGAACAAGCAGTAGATTTGTTTCTATTTCCTTTGTTAGGAGTTGCAAAGTTTTAAAAGAGGCTGATACAATGTATATCTCCAATGGTTGTGCTTAAGAAAAATCTTAGCCGTTTTAACGCTGTTATGGTGCTTGAAAGTTCCTCAATTTTTCGTGGGGAGTTTCAAATTGAATTATCCGTTGGTCTCTGAGACTGTATACCCTATTTTATGCTAGTATGCTGTTCAGGGTTTGCAGGAGTCTCTAAGAGGCTTATAGCGTTTGAAAATTCCTCAATCTTTAGCAGGAGTTTGATTGGGAATATCCGTTGGTCTCTGAGACTGTTTACCCTTATGATTTTGCTGGTGGTTGTTCAGGGTTTGCAGGAGTCTCTAAGAGGCAGTTCTGTCTGTTGTCCGGTGTTTTTCTTCTTTTGCGCTTAATATTTCAAGCGCTAGATAGAGCTGAATCCGTTGAAGGGAAGATAGTTCTTGTCCCACAGTGTGGGCATAAACTGTCAAAGAGGGTGCAAACTCAGGTGGGCAGATCTACGCGTTTCGGCGGGTGCCTTTATCAAGATGCCTCTGAGAGTGTTCGCGGTCCTTTTTAAAAAGGGGTAGGTAGGTCCTGATTGGTTAATTACAGATTCTTAGTTGACCAATCTTTGTGCAGATATTTGAGCAGAGTGTTCGGTTACAATTTTTAGCTGTAGTACAGATTTGTGGAATGATATAATAACGTCAGTTAGAATGAAACATTTAACATATAAAGCTACTCATAATTTCTTAAACATAGTTGAACTGAATGTGTGTTTAGTTTGTGTGTGCGCCCTCTAAAAACATTCTATAGATGATAGAAATATACTGTATAAATTTGTGAATAGGAGAAGATAAACTAAATATAATTGTGAGTTGGAAAGAAGGGGGTGTTTTTGTTTTAGGACATATGTGATAACTTAGAATTTTTGCATCCGCATAAAAATGCTTTAATTATTTTGCTGTTTTGTTTAAACAAACACTGGCATTATATAAAACATGACCAAATTTTGGGACATAGATTGAAAAATAATCCCGACATCATTTTTAAAAAAGCAAAAAATCTAAAAAACATACTATCACCAAGTGAATTCAAAAATAAGGAAATTCACAACCCCAATACATTCGATCTTAATAAAGAAAAAGTTGAAGGCTTCTTACCATGTATATCCTGTAAATCATGCAAACATAGTAGCAAGATTAAAACCCTGAAATCTAATAATAACAACCAATATATCAACATCAAGGAAATCATACGATGTTCAGATAAGAATGTCATTTATTGTTTACAATGTTTATGTGGTTACCAATACTTTGGCCAAACGAGCCGTATGCTCAGAGACCGCATAAGAGAACACCTTCACCATATCGAACATAAATCAACTAGCACCAATCTATATAAACATTTTACTGAATATCATAATGGCAATATCCACCACCTGAAATATTGGGGAGTCAAAAAAGTTTTCCTTAATCCCAGAGGGGGAAATCTAGAAAACCTCCTACTTAGGAAAGAAGCGGAATATATTTACTCCTTTAAAACTTTATATCCACATGGATTAAATATGGAGTTTGATTTAAACTTTCTGATCTAAAACTTTTAAATTTAAACATTCCTATATCTACATATACTCACAGAGGAATATATCATATTACATCAACGTTTCGAAATTTGTCGCAAATTTTACACAACATTCAGCAACAAAACAGCAAAATAATTAAAGCATTTTTATGCGGATGCAAAAATTCTAAGTTATCACATATGTCCTAAAACAAAAACACCCCCTTCTTTCCAACTCACAATTATATTTAGTTTATCTTCTCCTATTCACAAATTTATACAGTATATTTCTATCATCTATAGAATGTTTTTAGAGGGCGCACACACAAACTAAACACACATTCAGTTCAACTATGTTTAAGAAATTATGAGTAGCTTTATATGTTAAAAGTTTCATTCTAACTGACGTTATTATATCATTCCACAAATCTGTACTACAGCTAAAAATTGTAACCGAACACTCTGCTCAAATATCTGCACAAAGATTGGTCAACTAAGAATCTGTAATTAACCAATCAGGACCTACCTACCCCTTTTTAAAAAGGACCGCGAACACTCTCAGAGGCATCTTGATAAAGGCACCCGCCGAAACGCGTAGATCTGCCCACCTGAGTGTGCACCCTCTTTGACAGTTTATGCCCACACTGTGGGACAAGAACTATCTTCCCTTCAACGGATTCAGCTCTATCTAGCGCTTGAAATATTAAGCGCAAAAGAAGAAAAACACCGGACAACAGACAGAACTGCCTCTTAGAGACTCCTGCAAACCCTGAACAACCACCAGCAAAATCATAAGGGTAAACAGTCTCAGAGACCAACGGATATTCCCAATCAAACTCCTGCTAAAGATTGAGGAATTTTCAAACGCTATAAGCCTCTTAGAGACTCCTGCAAACCCTGAACAGCATACTAGCATAAAATAGGGTATACAGTCTCAGAGACCAACGGATAATTCAATTTGAAACCCCCCACGAAAAATTGAGGAACTTTCAAGCACCATAACAGCGTTAAAACGGCTAAGATTTTTCTTAAGCACAACCATTGGAGATATACATTGTATCAGCCTCTTTTAAAACTTTGCAACTCCTAACAAAGGAAATAGAAACAAATCTACTGCTTGTTCATATTAACCTCCAAAGCTACAAAAAGCAAGATCGTCAACTTTAAGGCTTTAATTACTCCAAACGTATATTGCCTCCGCAACGGTTTTTTATAACCCCATAAAGCTAAAAAGCCTTTTACACTCAAGACAAAATCGTGAGTACTAGAACAACAATAATACTAAACTTTTAAAGCCTCAAAAGAGACCATATAGACCACAGAAGCAAGCAAAAAGTGTACAAAAAGTGTACAATATTTTAGCAACTATTTTCTATCTTCAATTATTGTTATTACAAATTGTATATTGTATATTGTTTTATATGTCTTAAAGTAATAGAGCTCTATACTTTTATTATGCACATGTTTTAAAGTGTTTTAAAATAAATATATTATTTTTTCAACCATAACGCTTAAGCATAAACTCTTATTTAGGTTACACAGTAACATACAATCACCACCAATTATACCTTTAGCTCCCCTCACCTTGGTTATTGCGCTAGATATTAGTTTATAACTTTGCGATGTGGGGGGTTAGGGGTTAATAGTTTGTTTAGGTATTTTGCAATTTGTTAATAGTTTATTTATGGGTGTAAGTGTACTTTGTAATGTATTTTTGTGTTTTGTGACACTTTTTAATTTTGGAAAATATTTTACCAATGCTCTTAGATAGCAGAAAGGACTGGGGCGAGATTAAATTAGGGGGTTTAGACATTAGTTTATAACTTTGCGATGTGCAAGTGCTGAAGCCCGTGCCACCCATAATTTCCCCTCACACATCGGGGTATTACATAAACCCCGCTGTCAGCTCATAAAGTGCTGTAAGTCGTATAAACTAGCGATGTCCAGAAATGAGCGTAAATACAAATTTCTGGAGTCGCCAGTGATTTATGGCACTTTAGAAACTGCCGGCGCCTGAGAAAATAATTTAAAAAAAATCTCCAATAAAAGTCTAACACGCCTCCTGTCAGATGATCTGTAAATGTTATTAAATAATATATATACATATTATTATTTAATATATATAGATGGTTGTATACACCAAAAAATTAATTTTATTTGTAAAACTCCAAATGTCATTGTGTGTAATTTAGCACCCACTTCTTTTGAATACACAGAATACAGCATAGGCCTGTGTCCCAATCATCAAAAGAAATTGTTTTCAAAGTAATCTTAGAAAAGACATTTGGCCTAGTTAATCTCAGACTGTCATTTCAAAGAAGGGCAAATCACTTCAAAAGAGATGGCCATCTACAGTTTGTATATAGTAAATATTTGATCAGACATAAGATAAGCTTCTCCTAATTAAGATAACATTTAAGTTATTTCAAAGAGAAAACTTCTGTCTCATTATCTAAGTCACAGAAACCCCTCAGACGCATATACCAAGATGAGTGATAAACTTATCAGACATGGCCTAAATATATACAAAGATATGGGGCCTCTATTGTGTTTGAATCCACAAATTCTAGACAATGAAAGTTTGGCCAGGCAAAAAAAAACACATGTTTACAGTGTAGCTATTTAAATTCAATTATTTTTTATATATAGCTGGTATAATTTTGTTTCTTGTAGAACAATGTGTAAAATGCTGGGTTTCATATGAATATAGAAGATTGGGGAGCTAATAAGCGGAGACAAATAATATTCATATTAGATAAATATTTGCTGAGATTGATAAATATTGCAAATAGATATATGGATGTTTAACATTGCTAACAATTATTTCTTTCATTTCAGGTACCTAGTAAGTACACAGATAATTGGTATTTAAAATAATATCCTATGTGTTTTATACACTTAAAAAGAAACATACATATATGAAATATTAATCTGTATGGGATAATAATCCAATGTAGATATAATTGTGTGAAAACCACATATATTTGCTGATCTCAAAGCATGTATGTGATGTTGAGTGGATGGCTGAAGAAGGAAATTGAATCCAGTATGAAGATATTATAATCCTTAAATTGTTTCATAGAAAATATGGTTTAAACACATTTTATGCATTATAAGTGAAATACATTCACCTGTGGTTTTAAAATGATCAGGAAAAATGATACTGTGTGACCCATGTGTATTTGAACATGTAACTAATTAATATAAAGAAATTATGGTATTTTAAATGAACATTTTTAAAGAAATGTTTTTACTGTATAGAAACAATTAAAATGAAACTGTTTGTCTGTCTGCTGCCCCCGATGGTCAAAATCCAGTATTACAGCCAGAAGGCCTTTGACTGTTAAAAATGAAATTTTCCAGGGCCAATCCGATAAGACCTCCCAGGTGTCCAATGAGATGTTCAGCTAGAAGGGCCTCCCAAACCAATTCACCAATGATGGTACAGAACAAAAAGGGGTGGGTTTATATCACATGATAAAACCCCAAGCATAGGATAGTAAAAGAGGGTGGCTGCTGTCTGTCTGCTACCTGGTAACTGAAATTGACTGCGTTTGAAATACAGTTACTAAAAGGCATAATAGCTACCCTTACTTTTCCACATGCAAAATACTCCTTTTGTATTCTGAGGTGAAATTGGACCTGTTGAGAAATATTGGAAGCTGAATATCGATCTGGTTATATCTGGGGAAGTATAAGAGGTTGCTAAATATAGGTAATATTCAAATCAAAGGTATTTAGTAATTATAATCAAATAGCATGTCTAAAAGAACAAATTTTATTTTAACCTTGTGTTCCATAGTCCTATACAGTGTTGAGCTTGTCTGTTGTATGCTAACAGCTAGATTTAGAGTTTTGTCGGTAAAGACCCGCGTAGCTAACGCAGCTTTTTTTCCCAACGCACCCTTAAGACAACGCTGGTATTTAAAGTTATCTGAAGGGCTGTGTTAGGCTCCAAAAAGGGTGCGTTGAGCCGAATGTACTGCCACTTCAACCCTCAATACCAGCGTTGCTTATGGTAGTGGTAATCCGGGAAAATGTGCTTGTGCACGATTCCCTAATAGGAAACAATGGGGCAGTTTGGGATGAAAAAAAACCTAACAAAACACCTGCAAAAAAGCAGCGTTAAGCTCCCAACGCAGCCCCATTGTTTCCTATGGGGAAACACTCTCTAAGTCTGCACCTAACACCCTAACATGTACCCTAAGTCTAAACACCACTAACCTTACACTTATTAACCCCTAATCTGCCACCCCCGCTATCGCTGACACCTGCATTATATTACTAACCCCTAATCTGCCGCTCCGGACACCGCCGCAACCTACATTATACTAATGTACCCCTAATCTGCTGCCCCTAACATTGCCAACACCTACATAATATTTATTAACCCCTAATCTGCCCCCCCAATGTCGCCGCCACCTAACTACACTTATTAACCCCTAATCTACTGAGCGGACCTCGCCTCTACTCTAATAAAGTTATTAACCCCTAAACCGCCGCACTCCATCCTCGCAAACCCTATAATAAATAGTATTAACCCCTAATCTGCCCCCCCCAACGCCGCCACCACCTAACTTCAAGTATTAACCCCTAATCTGCCGACCGGACCTTGCCGCTACTCTAATAAATGTTTTAACCCCTAAAGCTAAGTCTAACCCTAACCATAGCACACCCCTAAATTAAATATAATTTTAATCTAACGAAATAAATTAAATCTTATTAACTAAAGTATTCCTATTTAAAACTAAATACTTACCTGTAAAATAAACCCAATATAGCTACAATATAAATAATAATTATATTGTAGCTATTTTAGGATTTATATTTATTTTACAGGCAACTTTGTATTTATTTTAACTAGGTACAATAGCTATTAAATAGTTATTAACTATTTAATAGCTACCTAATTAAAATAATTACAAAATTACCTGTAAAATAAATCCTAACCTAAGTTACCATTACACCTAACACTACACTATCAAAAACTTAATTAAATAAATTACCTACAATAACATACAATTAAATATACTAAACTAAATTTAAAAAAAAAACAACACTAAATTACAAAAAATAAAAAAAATTACAAGAATATTAGGCTAATTACACCTACTCTAAGCCCCCTAATAAAATAAAAAAGCCCCCCAAAATAATAAAAGTCCCTACCCTATTCTAAGTTAAAAGTAACCAGCTCTTTTACCAGCCCTTAAAAGGGCTTTTTGCGGGGCATGCCCCAAAGAAATCAGCTCTTTTGCCTGTAAAAAAAAATACAACCCCCCCAACATTAAAACCCACCACCCACATACCCCTACTCTAACCCAAACTCCCCTTAAATAAACCTAACACTACCCCCGTGAAGATCTCCCTACCTTGAGTCGTCTTCACCCAGCTGGGCCGAAGTCTTCATCCGATGGGGCAGAAGAGGACATCCAGATTGGCAGAAGTCTTCATCCTATCCGGGCAGAAGAGGACATCCAGACCGGCACACATCTTCATCCAAGCGGCATCTTCTATCTTCATCCATCCGTAGTGGAGCGGAGCCATCTTCTTCCAGCCGACACAGATCCATCCTCTTCAACCAATGCCTACTCGCCGAATGAAGGTTCCTTTAAATGACGTCATCCAAGATGGCGTCCCTCGAAATCCGATTGGCTGATAGGATTCTATCAGCCAATCGGAATTAAGGTAGGAAAAATCTGATTGGCTGATTAAATCAGCCAATCAGATTCAAGTTCAATCCGATTGGCTGATCCAATCAGCCAATCAGATTGAGCTTGCATTCTATTGGCTGTTCCGATCAGCCAATAGAATGCAAGCTCAATCTGATTGGCTGATTGGATCAGCCAAACAGATTTTTCCTACCTTAATTCCGATTGGCTGATAGAATCCTATCAGCCAATCGGAATTCGAGGGACGCCATCTTGGATGATGTCATTTAAAGGAACCTTCATTCGGCGAGTAGGCGTCGGTTGAAGAGGATGGATCCGCTTTGGCTGGAAGAAGATGGCTCCACTCTGCTCCAGATGGATGAAGATAGAAGATGCCGCTTGGATGAAGATGTCTGCCGGTCTGGATGTCCTCTTCTGCCGCATCGGATGAAGACTTCGGCCCGGCTGGATGAAGACGACTCAAGGTAGGGAGATCTTCAGGGGGGTAGTGTTAGGTTTATTTAAGGGGGGTTTGGGTTAGAGTAGGTGGTGGTGGAGTAGGTTAGATGTGGGTGGTGGGTTTTAATGTTGGGGGGGTTGTATTTTTTTTTACAGGCAAAAGAGCTGATTACTTTGGGGCATGCCCCGTAAAAGCCCTTTTAAGGGCTGGTAAAAGAGCTGGTTACTTTTTAATTTAGAATAGGGTAGGGACTTTTATTATTTTGGGGGGCTTTTTTTATTTTATTAGGGGGCTTAGAGTAGGTGTAATTAGCCTAATATTCTTGTAATCTTTTTTTATTTTTTGCAATTTAGTGTTTTTTTTTTTTTGTAATTTAGTTTAGTTTATTTAATTGTATGTAATTGTAGGTAATTTATTTAATTAATTTATTGATAGTGTAGTGTTAGGTTTAATTGTAACTTAGGTTAGGATTTATTTTACAGGTAATTTTGCAATTATTTTAACTAGGTAGCTATTAAATAGTTAATAACTATTTAATAGCTATTGTACTTAGTTAAAATAAATACAAAGTTGCCTGTAAAATAAATATAAATCCTAAAATAGCTACAATATAATTATTCGTTATATTGTAGCTATATTAGGGTTTATTTTACAGGTAAGTATTTAGTTTTAAATAGGAATACTTTAGTTAATAAGATTTAATTTATTTCATTAGATTAAAATTATATTTAATTTAGAGGGGTGTTAGGGTTAGGGTTAGACTTAGCTTTAGGGGTTAATACATTTATTAGAGTAGCGGCGAGGTCCGGTCGGCAGATTAGGGGTTAATACTTGAAGTTAGGTGGTGGCGACATGGGGGGGGGGCAGATTAGGGGGTTAATATTATTTATTATAGGGTTTGCGAGGCGGGAGTGCGGCGGTTTAGGGTTTAATAACTTTATTAGAGTAGCGGCGAGGTCCGGTCAGCAGATTAGGGGTTAATAAGTGTAGGTAGGTAGCGGCAACGTTGGGGGGGCAGATTAGGGGTTAATAAATATTATGTAGGTGTCTGCGATGTTAGGGGCAGCAGATTAGGGGTTCATAGGGATACTGCAGTATCACCTAAAAGGGAGGGGAGGGATATACCAAATGAAATGATAAATGTCAATAATTATACTAATCATGTTCTCTCCCCACAGACCGGAAACGGATGATTTAGCTGTGATGACAAGCAACCTCAGCCAGGAAAATGTAAACAATCTCTTCCTTTGCAGCATTCTCTAAACCTTATTTCCACAGATGCAGTACACAATAACCCAATCAGCCCTATTATAGAGGACATGAGTGGTAAGAACGAAGTTTCTTCTGCATCAGGTAACACGGCGGATTCAGGTAACACGTGGCGAAGCCCACAAGTGTGTAATCATGCCAATTTTATATGTGAAATGGTAGAAACTGCAGGGAGATATTATGTATTAGCTGAGCTGCAGGATTCAGTTTCCAACCCTATCATGGGATTAATTGATACTCGGTCTCAGGCAACTATTTTATCCCACAGGTACTACACACAGCTAGATGAGCTAACACCCCATAAACCTAAAATAAAATAATTTGATGGTACTCTAATAGGAGTTGGGGGTCTATGCTACTGCATGGTTAAAATTTAAACTGGGGAACAGGGTCATAAGACACCCTGTCATTATAGTGGATCTGCCAACTGATCGTTTAATTATTGGTAGTGATCTCCTGAAGCGATTAAGCACCATAATTGATTGCATAAATAAAGTAATTTGGTCACAAGTAAAACGGACAATTAATTATGAGCGATCCGACATATCTCACACACGACATAACTGTCACGTGGTGGAAGAGAAGCCAGATACTGTGGAGATTCATTTTAGGAATAACTCTATACCTGAAGTTACTATCCTACAAATAGATGATCAGACTCCTTTAAGTGGCTCTGATGGCAATACTTTTAAAATTTTGCCTGGAAAGATAGCAAATATTTAATTAGACGGCGATGTATTAACCATATCTCTCCACAAGGGGGATCATAAAATCCCTAAGGGGGGAGGCCAACGCTCAAAACCTCGCAGGAATTGAGAGAGTTAAATAGGATCTATTTATCCCTATACAAGTGCATGACCTTGGGAAAACCAAGTATGCTAAATTGAACTTAAAACAGGAAGCTAGCTATATAAGCGAAGGCTTATTAGCGCAGATAGCTTAACCTAAAGTGATTAAATATCTTTCTCCCCAAGACCACTGTGTCTACGGCCTGGATGGCAGGTTTGAAAACTATAACATCACATCTAAGTGCTTATTATATATATCTATAGGTAATAAATCAGTGAAACATCTGTTTTTAGTTTTGAATACTCCCCATAATCAAATATACATTGGCAATGATCTCTTACATAGATATGCCATACAAATAGATTTGATTAACTCTTGCCTCTGGAGCAGGTTAAAGGGGGACCCTGAAGTATTTCAGTATGAAAACACAGCCCTGAAATCAAACCAGCAAATGCCATATGCTGTACATATGCAGGTGTCTAACAATGTTATAATTCCTGCCGGGGCTGATAGATTCCTCTTACCCTTACAGGTAAAAAGAGGTCAGAAGTTAAAAACTTCTGAAACACTAATTTGCCTCTCCCATAGAATACAAAATCTGGGTATAACCATGGCCCATACTCCTTTGATAAATATTGGAACTATTCCAATACATGTTATTATGCATAACATGACCCCACAGGATATAACCTTATCCAAGGGAACTACCATAGGATATGCACTGGTATCAAGTTATTACACTTTTGGATTCCAGAATAATGTAATTGGGCTAATACCTAAAGGATACTTAGCCCAATTACATTATTCTGGAATCCAAAATACCTAACCGAAGAACAATTAATAGAAAAATCATTTGCATCTATGCCAGAGGGACTATTTACAATTCAGTCTATTTATCCCTTCAGCTCGGAGGAGGGCATCTGTAAAATTGAAGAAGCCTTCCTGGTATTTCATCAGCCGATCAAACAGCAAGAATACCCCAATACCCAGAGTCATGGGGGTAATATAAATTACAATCAAGGGGACCTCACCTCTAGGTTGGAAGAAGCCTATGAAATAGGACAGTCTGAAATCTTTCCAGGACTTCTGCAAATAGTCAAAAAGCAAAAATCTTTAGTTAATGGCTGTTCCAGTGATGATGAACACCGACAGCTACGAGAGCTTCTGATGGAGTACAAGGATATTTTTGCTAGGGATTCTTATGACTGTGAGACTACAGACTTGCACATTGCAAGAATTCAAACAGATCCCAATGCACCACCTGTCTTTGTTAAACAATACAGACTTCCTTTAGCCTCACATGATTCTCTCGCAGAAATCATAAGAAGTTTGGAAGAAAGGGGTATTATACGACAGGTGCACAGTTCTTATAATAATTCTATTCTAGGTGTTCTTAAGCCCAATGGACAATGGCGTTTGTGTGCTGACTTAAGGCAGCTAAACAAACGAGTGTACATATCTGGCTGGCCTGTACCATACATTGACCAGTGCCTAGCACAGATGCAGGGATCCAAAATATTCACTGCCATTGATATTGGACCATAAAGGTACATTAGGAGGACCAGTATAAGCTGGCATTCTCATTCCAAAAGGTCCAGTATGCATTTCAGAGACTTCCTTTTGGATACATAAATTCTGGACATGAATTTGCTGTATTGAGGCTATGCCTGATGCACTGGAAAGGGGGACCTTATCTTATGTTGATGATGTTTTAATCAAAAGCACATACTTTGAAAAACACATCGCAGAGCTTAAACACGTCCTCAGCCAAATTAAAAGGGCATGTGTCAAATTATCCCTGCAAAAAGCTCAATGGTGCCGCAATTGTGAAAACTTCTTGGGACATGAAGTTACTTCTGAAGGGTTAAATCCTCAGAAGAAAAAAAAGGTGGAAGCTATAGTAAATTATAAAAACAAACTAACTTAAAGGAATTGAGATCATTCCTGGGTATGATGAATTATTCTCGCAAATTCATTGATAATTATGCAGAATTAGCTAAACCACTACTACTTCTTCTAAAGAAGTATGTGAAATGCCACTGGAGTGAGTCTCAAGAGACAGCCATGAAGGAGCTGAAAAGAAAACTCACTCAAGCACCTTGCGTAGCATACCCTGAAGGTGGTAAACCTTTCTACTTAGAAACCGGTTACACAGATATTAGCATGAGTGCTGTTTTATACCAAAAGCATGATAATTTAGGCATTGCTTATGCGAGCAAAACTCTATCCCCAGTAGAAATAAAATTTAGCGATTGCGAAAAAGCCCTCTTATCTACTGTATGGGCTCTACAAAATTTCCACAGCTACATAGAGGGCGAGAAAATTATTGTAGAAACGGCCCACCAGCCTTTGCTATATCTGCAAAGTGAGAGAATAAGAGATGAGAATTTGTCTAATAGCCGCATAACAGCTTGGACTCTTTCCTTACAAACCTGACCTTTAGAAATTCGCTACAAGCAGAATAAAAAGAATCCAGTCGCACAGGGGCTTGCTAAGCTCCATGACTGTACTGCTAAGGATCCTGGGGAAGAATTATCAGAAGATGATTTCCTGGAGGAACAATTGCGTTCCCCATATAAGATATACGAGGACCATTGTCAAGCATTACCTTGGGTATATATTGATGGTTGCGCTTACCATGCCATTATTGATAATGAGCGCAGACTAGTCACTGGCATTGGTATAACTTGGGCAAATGGATTCCCATATATTTCTGTAGGTTTCAACATTGGACCAAGATCCAGTCAAGTTGCAGAACTCACTGCTGTTCTAAAAACCATTGAAGTGGCTTCATGAATTTTGTAATCATTACTGACTCAAATTAGTGACAGTTTTGTTAAGTACCTGCCAACTTGGAAAAGAAATGGCATGCAGAAATCAATAACAAACCAGTCAAGCATGGCAAATTGTTCTGCGAGATTGATAATCTGGTGGTATCCAATGATTTAACCATACACTGGAAAAAGACCAAGGGTCATTCCAGAATTCAAGGTCCTGATAAGTAAGGCAATGATCTTGCGGATTCGTTAGCCAAACAAGTTGCCATAACTGGAGAACTCCTTAATATTGACCACTTAATGGGTGCAATTCAGGTAGAAGCCATTACCAGAAACCAGGCTAATCAACAGAGTGAGCCTATCTTGGTACAATGGAGTCAGGATTTTCCTAGTGAGGACCTGATCACTAGTCAAAAAGAAGACATTGTAGGCATCTTCTATAAACACATAGAAGATCCTGAAAGCAACCCCATCTCAAAAGATGATTGTATTGGCAAAGAAGATCTTAGAATCTTAATGAAGTCCAGATCACAATTCAAATTACAGGATGGTTTGTTAATTAGAACCTCCAAAACTGGCATCCAGCAATGGGTAGTACCCATCAAGTTCAGAGCTCTCATGCTTCAACATGCCCATGATGCTCCCACATCTGGCCATCGTGGCGCCAAATTAACGTATGAAATATTGCGTGATTATGCTTTCTGGCCACACATGTTGAAAGATGTTCAAACCTACTGTCAAGGGTGTCTAATCTGTCCACAGTTCCAACCCACTGCGCCAACGCATAGAGCGCCATTGCAGAAAAGGGGGATGGTAATGCCATGGTCAGATATACAAATTGATTTTATTGGTCCAGTAACAAGGTCATCAAGAGGTAACAAATACATGTTAACAGTGACATGCCTGTTCACTAAATGGGTAGAGTGCATCAGTGCACCTAAAAATAGTGCTGAAACATGCGCAGCATTGCTTATCAACCACGTATTTTCCAGATTTGGTTTGCCCAAAGAATCGAATCCGATTGAGGAACCCACTTCACTAGCGAAGTGATGACCAAAATGTGGAAAATACGAGGGGTTAAAAGGAAGCTCCATATTGCATATAGAGCTGCCTCAAGTGGTGGTGTAGAGCTTTACAACCAGTCCATTATGAAAATCCTCAAAAAGTTTGTGAGTGAAACGGGTAAAGACTGGGATGTAAAACTACCTCTAGTCTTAATGGCATTAAGATCAACTCCAAGTAGTTCTACCAAGATATCACCTTTTGAACTTGATAAATGCTGCCAATACACAATATGCCTTTGCATTTGCTCAAAGGAACTTAGAAAAGGCTGCAACTGCCACTAAAACCTATTATGATCTCAAAACGTCCAAAAAGGAATATGAAATAAATGATAAAGTGTATCTTTATAACTTTGGAAGAAATCAGGTTAAGGAGAAGAAATTTCTTCCATCATGGAAGGGTCCTTTTGTCGTTACTGACAAAATATCTCCAGTCGCCTATAAAATTAGGATCCCAAAAATGATACTTTTATGGATAAATGGGTCCATATTAATCAGTTGCGAGCGTGCCATCCTAGAACCCAACTACAAGTCATAGAGGGAGAATGAAGTGTCATATCCCTGAATGCACTAAAGACATACTGTAGTTTAAAGATGCCTAGCTGATGAACATGAAAGCTCAAAAATAATGGACTCTCCTCATAGAAGACTGTCTATGATGCGTACGGTCAATACCCTCACCCTATTTAAAATTGGAAGGGGGAATTATGTCAGACAATCTGTAATTGTTATTAAATAATATATATATACATATTATTATTTAATTTATATAGATGGTTGTATACACCAAATAATTCATTTTATTTGTAAAACTCCAAATGTCATTGTGTATAATTTAGCACCCACTTCTTTTGAATATACAGAATATAGCATAGGCCTGTGTCCCAATCATCAAAAGAAATTGTTTTCAAAGTAATCTTAGAAAAGACAATTGGCCTAGTTAATCTCAGACTTTCATTTCAAATAAGGGCAAATCACTTCAAAAGAGATGGCCATCTACAGTTTGTATACAGTAAATCTTTGATCAGACATAAGATACGCTTCTCCTAATAAAGATAACATTTAAGTTATTTCAAAGAGAAAACTTCTGTCTCATTATCTAAGTCACAGAAATCCCTCAGACGTGTATACCAAGATGAGGGATAAACTTATCAAACATGGCCTAAATATATACAAAGATATGGGGCCCCTATTGTGTTTGAATCCACAAATTCTAGATAATAGAAGTTTGGCCAGGCAAAAAAACCCCACATGTTTACAGTGTAGCTATTAAAATTCAATTATTTTTTTATATACAGCTGGTATAATTTTGTTTCTTTTAGAACAATGTGTAAAATGCTGGGTTTCATATGAATATGGGAGATTGGGGACCTAAGAAGCAGAGACAAATAACATTCATATTAGATAAATATATGCTGAGATTGATAAATATTGCAAACAGATATATGAATGTTTAACATTTCTAACAATTATTTATTTCATTTCAGGCACCTAGTAAGTACACAGATAATTGGTATTTTAAATAATATCCTATGTGTTTTATACACTTAAAAAGAAACATACAGATATGAAATATTAATCTGTATGGGATAATAATCCAATGTAGATATAATTGTGTGAAAACCACATATATTTGCTGATCTCAAAGCATGTATGTGATGTTGAGCGGATGGCTGAAGAAGGAAATTGAATCCAGGATGAAGATATAGAAAATATGGTTTTAAAATGATCAGGAAATATTATACTGTGTGACCCATGTGTATTTGAACATGTAACTTATTAATATAAAGAAATTGTGGCATTTTAAATGAACATTTGTAAAGAAATGTTTTTACTTTATAGAAACAATTAAAATGAAACTGTTTGTCTGTCTGCTGCCCCCGATGGTCAAAATCCAGTATTACAACCAGAAAGCCTTTGGCTGTTAAAAATGAAATTTCCCAGGGCCAATCCAATAAGACCTCCCAGGTGTCCAATGAGATGTTCAGCTAGAAGGGCCTCCCAAACCAATTCACCAATGATGGTACAGAACAAAAAGGGATGGGGTTATATCACATGATAAAACCCCAAGCATAGGATAGTAAAGTAGGATGGTTGCTGTCTGTCTGCTAACTGGTAACTGAAATTGGCTGCATTTGAAATACAGTTACTAAAAGGCATAATAGCTACCCTTACTTTTCCACATGCAAAATACTCCTTTTGTATTTTGAGGTGAAATTGGACCTGTTGAGACATATTGGAAGCTGAATATCGATTTGGTTATAACTGGTAAAGTATAAGAGGTTGCTAAATATAGGTAATGTTCAAATCAAAGGTATTTAGTCATTGTAATCAAATAGCATGTCTAAAAGAACAAATTGTATTTTTTTTTTTTTTTTTAATTTTCTTTTTATTGAAAACTTAAATATTCACAATAACAAATATCAGCATGGAAATGATTTTACAATGCCAAATATTGCTAATTAGAGCTATATGTTCATGAGTTTCGTTGTTGCTTTATAAGCTGTAGTCAGTTAGTCCATGTAGGTTAAATAACAAGTAAACAGATAAACAAACAAACTAATCAATAAAATAAATATAATAACTTACGTCTGCATGTCTTTATCCGGATCGTCACTGGCTCTTGGATTAAATGTTTATCGAAGTGTAGCATGATCTGTTCACTTCATGAAGAAGATTTATATCCTTTCTTTTTGGTGATAGTTAGTATAATTCACTAGGGAGAAGGAGTGGCATTCCTAGGGGTATGTGAGAAAAGTGCTGTGTGTAGGGATTCCTGCCAGATAAATTTGGCATCTAGCAGGGTGTTTACTTTGTTACGGCACAGGTAACCGTATTGTTCTAGTGTGAATTGTTCTTCTACTTCTTCAAGCCACATTGCTTTAGATATGGTTAGATGTTTCTTCCAATTACGGGCTATTAATTTCCTCGCGCTGTTAAGGTCTATTTGGAGCATTAAAAGTCGCAAGCGACATGGTAAGTTAGGGAGATCATTGAGTAATGCTATTTGTGGGTTTAGTATAAATTCAGCTGAAAGACTTTGCCTGAAATGTTGCTCTACCGCCTTCCATAGGGGGCGCACTTTGGGGCATCGCCACCACATGTGAAGTAGGCTACCATGTCTCTTGCCGCAGCGCCAACATCTATCTGATAGGTTTGGGTAAATACTGCTTAGTTTTGACGGGGTTAAATACCACCTCATTATAATCTTATAGTTAAGCTCTAATATTACTGGTGAGGTTGAGGATTTTTTGATTAACTTAAATATGTTGGCCCAGTTATCATCTGATATGTGACTACCTATATCTGTATTCCATTTAGCTGAATATGGAGGTAGGGTGTCTCTAGTGTTCTTGGTTAATAGTTTACGGGAGAGCGAAAGTGTTCCCCTTGGTATAATCCCTCCATGGCACAATGTTTCGAATGTGGTGGGTGTTCTTAGTAAGTCCGTTTTGAATGGGGAGGTATGAACGAAGTGATGTAATTGTGCGTATTTTAGCCAATTGTTATATTTGCCTTGTGCTATGTTGGTTAATTTGTCTCTTTCTAGTAGTTTGCCTGCCTCCGTGAAATTTAGTAAAGGGATGGTATAGTCCCACTCAGAAAGCCTCTGAAATCCTTTGTCAAGACCACCCACCATCTCTATGTTTAGAACAATCGGAAAAAGGGGAGATCTGGAAGTCGAAATGTATGGTCTGGAAGATATTATTTGATCCCAGGTCTGAAATAAGTGTTTGTGAATTTCCAGTTGTCTACACTGGGGTGGTCTTAATTTGCTAGGTACCCAGCACAACGCATGTACCAATGGAGCTCTGAGTATGTGAGAATCTAATGCAACTCGTGCCTTACATTCCTGTTTCCCATGCCAATCAAGTATTCTTTGTAATGTGACCGCTAGGTAGTACTCTTCAATTTTTGGCAGCCCTAACCCTCCATCAGTAGTTGACCTATACATTGTGTCTCTGTTATCTCTAGGCTTAGTTTTCCCCCATACAAAGGAATTAAGGCTGTTTTGGAGACGGTTCAGATACCAACAGGGTAAGTGCATAGGTAATGTCTGTAGTATATATGTAATCCTAGGGAGTGTGGTCATTTTTAAGGCTTGGATTCGACCCCACCATGAGAGAGGTTTACTCGCCCATGTCTGAAGGTCTTGTTGAGTGTTGTTTAATAAAGTTACGTAATTTTTGTCAAAGAGTGTTGTTTGTTTGGGGGCGAGGTGAATTCCTAAGTATTTTATAGAGTCCTTTCTTAATTTTAATGGGCATATCTTCGATAGTGATTGAAATTTAGCTTCTGATAAGCTAACATTCAAGATCTCTGACTTTTGTTTGTTGACTAGAAAGTTTGAATACCGCCCATATCTGTCTAATTCTGTTAAGAGTTCTGGGACAGTTGTTAGGGGTGAGGTAACTGAGAATAATAAGTCATAAGCAAAAGCTGCGATTTTATAGGATTGATTGTTGAACGATATTCCTTTGATGTTTTGGTTTTTACGAACATGAGAAGTGAGGACCTCCATCGTTAAAACGAATAAGATCGGGGATAGGGGGCAGCCCTGGCGCGTGCCATTGTGTATGGGGAATGTGTCTGACAATATACCATTAGCTTTTATTTTTGCATTTGGGTGGGAATATAGATTAAATATTCTGTTAATTATTTTTGGGCCAAATCCAATGTTTTTAAGGGTTTCTAGAAGGAACTGCCAATCTGTTCGATCGAATGCCTTTTCGGCATCGATGGCTATCATTACAGATTCTATTTTGTGGGTCTTAGCATATTCTATGAGGGTTAAGGCTCTGATAGTATTGTCCCTGGCTTCTCGGCCAGGGACAAATCCTACTTGATCTGTGTGGACTATATCGTTAAGAATGGGGTTTATACGGTTCGCTATGATTTTCCCTAAAATCTTAAGATCTGTGTTTAGTAGCGATATAGGTCGGTAACTACCTGGGTCCTCTTGTGGCTTTTCTGGTTTCAGAATTACAGATATATGAGCTGTTAGAGATTCTATAGAGAGTTGTGTGCCTTCGTCTAAGGATTTAAAAAGATTTAGTAAATGTGGGGCTAGAATAGGACAATGTGTTTTGTAGTATTGATTGGTTAATCCATCAGGTCCTGGGCTCTTGCCTGTTGGAAGGCTCTGAATAGCTTTCACTATTTCTGCTAATGTTATATCTGCCTCTAAGTCGTTTACCTGGGTTTGTGTTCATTTGTTTAAATCTGCTGAAGTTATGTACGCTTTCATGTTTTGTATGTGGTCGTGTGGAGTAGTTTTTGTCAGGTTGTATAATTGTTGATAGAAGCTACGAAAGTGGGCTGCTATCTCCTTGCTGTCAACTACATAGTCTCCTTGTTTAGTTCTGAGCTTGTGAATATGTGTAAGGGTATTCTTATCTTTCAGGGTGTTAGCAAGGATTTTGCCTGGGCGGTTTCCTTCATAGTAGTATTTCTTTCGCAGGTTTAACATTTTTCTTTGGGTTTCAGTGTACAGTAGTGCATTAAGTTCCTTTCGTGTGGCTGTCAGCGTTGTTAGAAGGGTTCTGTCTGAGGGGGATTGCTTGTGTTGAGTTTCTAGGTCGTTGAGTCTGTTAGTAAGAGCGTTTAGCTGGGTGTTGTATTGTTTTGTGATGTATGCTTTGTGTTTTATACACTCTCCGCGTATTACTGCTTTATGTGCTTCCCATACAAACATCGGGTGAGTTTCTAGGTTACCGTTTAGGTCAAAGTAATCTGTTAGTGCTGTCTTAAGTTTTTGGACTGTTGGTGGGTGGTGTAGAAGGTAAGGGTCAAGTCGCCATGTGTATGGGTAGAGCGGAGTGTCAAGCCAGTTTAATTCCAAGGTCACCATAGAGTGATCTGACCATGCCGTTGATAATATGTCAGTATTGGATAATAGGGATAGGCTGGATTGGTCTAGAAATAGATAGTCTAACCTTGAGTACATGGACCAAGGATGTGAGAAAAAGGAGTACCCGCGTTGTGTAGGGTGTTGTAGTCTCCAAGTGTCTATGAGTCCCAGTTGTTTAAGGCATGAGTAAGTAGCATTAGGGGGGCGTGATGTGTTGTTTGTGTTTAAGGAGGTAGAGTCAAGTAGGGGGTCTAAGATAACGTTTAGGTCTCCACCCATTACTACTGTGCCTTTACGTGATTCATGTATCATGCGGTTGAGAGTATTGAAAAATCTGCTCTTATTTGTATTGGGAGCGTATACATTAACTAAAGTGATTGGTCTATTGTAAAGTAGGCCTACTAAGATTAATATCCTCCCTTCCTTGTCTGATATGTTATGGAGCAATTGAAAGGGTAGGGATGAGTGGAGAAGGATTCCTACTCCATTTATTTTCCTTTCGTGGGAATTAAAAAAACTGAGAGGGAAGTGTTTGTCCGAGTATTTAGGTTCGTTTGCTCGGGGGAAATGAGTCTCCTGTAAAAATATAATGGAGCCTTTTTGTTTGGCGAACCAATGTATTGCGACTGACCTTTTTGTAGGTGAATTCAAACCTTTAGTGTTTTGGGATATTATTGTAAGAGATCTAGGGGTCATGAGTAATGTTCGTGTGAGCGTCTGCTATTAAGTTTTCCAGATTTGTCTTACCGTATGGGGAGGTTATGTGCTTCTTGGAGGTGCAATGTACTGAAGAGGTCCTTGTAGAGTTGTAGTGCTTACTGTGAACATGAAATGAGTGGAGTGTGAGCCAGTGTACCGATCCGGATTCTGCAGAGAATCTGAAATACAAAAACATGCATTGAGAAATATAACATAACTAAATTAAGATTACAGTAAATAACATTAAATACAAATTCAAGTCTAAATCTAGCTTCGGACTTAAATCTAAAACAGGATGGGGGGAGAGTGGTAGCAGACTAGGGTCACTACCGTTCCTCAAAATAGGGCTAGTGCTAGAATCACATTAAGATGGGATTCCCTCTAATTATGGGGATTCTGACTATAGTGGTATGAGCCCCCTAGGGGGGAAAAATGGTGTGCAGGGGGAATATTCTTAGGTCTCATTAGGATGAAACATTGGGTTGTCTATAAACCTGCATCTAAGAGTCAAAATATACTACTCGCTGGGAAGTCATAGTCTCTTTTAGGAGTAGAAGTGGGGTTAGTTAGGTAGTTAAAGTCCCAGATGGTGGGGGTTAGACCTCAAGGTGGGTTTGTGGGGGTGTTCAGCGTCGGGCTGGAGGTGCTGGGGTCAATTTTACGCTTCTTGGGTACTGTGTTCCATTTTTGTCTCTGTGGCTTTGGTGGGTACCGATCAGATGTTGGTTCTCCTTCTTCTTGATCTGTAGTTTGGGGTATATGCTTCGGTAGTGGAATGTTCAGTTGTGTGCAGAAGGAGTTGAGATCTAGGTCTTTGTAGGTGATTTCCTTGTTGTCTTTTGTTACTCTGAGTGCGAAAGGGAAACCCCAACGATATGGGATATGGTGGTCTTGTAAGTGAGCAGTCAAGAACTTAACATCCCGCCTTCTAGTGAGAGTTAGCGGGCTAAGATCTGCAAAGATTTGTATTGTATCTCCGTCTTTATAAATTGGTGCTTTTTTTCTTGCTGCATTCAGTAGTTTTTCTTTGTCTTTGAAATTATGGCACCTTAGAATGATGTCTCTTGGTGGAGCTTTGGGTGAGGGCTTAGGTTTCAATGCCCTGTGTCTAACGAAATGTCTGTATCTTCCTCGCTATCAAGAAGGAAGTTAAATAGGCCTTGTAAGTATTTTTGGAGTTCAGTGCTTAAGATTTTTTCTGTCACCCCTCTAATTCGTAGATTTTGTCGTCTGCCACGATTGTCTAAATCTTCAATCTGCATCTGCATTTGTCTTATCTCCTCTGCTTGTTGTTGGAGTTGCATAGAATGTAGGTTAATTGGTTCTGAGATTTCTTCTGCATGGTTTTCCAAGTGATGCACCCTGTTACCCAAGTCAGTGATTTCTTTTTTAACATCAGAAAGTCCTTCTTTTATAAGCAAACTAACTTGGGTCATGAATGTTGTAAAGTCCTCCTTGGTTGGCAGAAATTTTAAATCAGCTTTAGTTATAGGAGTGAGAAGGTCTGTTGGAGAGTTATCCACTTCCTCTTCGTGTGTGCTATCAGAGCTGTGTGGGGAGCTTGGAGCTATATATGTTTTAGCATCCATTGTTTTAAAAAAAGAGTTTAGTTTAGCAGTCGGTTGCACAGTTGATTTGTTAGCTTTGTCTCCCTTAGGCAAACGTTTAGACGTCATTCTAATGCAGTGTGTTTTGATGGAGTGGAATAAAGTATTTTATCTAAATAATGCTGTTTGCTGCAGCTATGAGTCCCGGATATTTCACTCTCTTTGCCGTATGAGTAAGTCAGCCTGCAGCTGTAGATTAGAACTGGTTGTTCTGCTGCGGTTGTGTCTCTTAATAATTCTTTTTATAGTTCATTACATTCTGGTCCCTTGTCTGTGTTACGGATGTTGTTATCCTGAGTTGTAATGTAAGGGAATCCCAGCTTGTTCTATTTGCAGCACTGCTAGTAGACTGTATGTTAGCTGTATGGTCACCCGGTTACAGGTTCATGCTTGGGCTGATGGCGGCAGTTTAGTATGTGGGCCTACTGTTACCCGGTGTTTGGGAGCAGGAGCGCGGAGTAACGCTCGTGTTATGAATTGCTGCGTCTGGTGTGTGCGTAGTCGGGAGGTATACTTATCTCCGATTAGGATTTTCCTTTCTGTCGGCAGCTTCTTCTCTTCGATCGGGTCTTACTGTGTTGTGGCGTGTGAGCGGTGGGTCCAAGATGGTGCTTCACTTTACCCTGCTGCGTTGCTGCGGCCGGCGGTTGAATCCCTATGCGAGGTTTGGGTGCTCTCTACATTTAAGCAGTTTGATGCCCCTGGGTATTAGAAGTCTGCCCGGACATTTTGTGGGGTGTTTTGAGCGGTGGGAACCCCTGTTTATAAGCCCTTATGGGGAACTTCACTCGGAGCTACACTTAGTTGCGGCCATGCTGGTCCTTGGCTCGGCTCCGCCCCCGGTCAGCCAGATTTTAATAACGTCTAAAGTACAGCAGAAGTGATATATAATTATCTCCTCAGTAATAGTGTTTATCTAAGCTTTTACCATCCAAGATAACCTTAAAAATCAGTCTTAGTTGGTTCACCTGATTTAGGATGAACTTCAGCATGAAGGTTTCTTTTTTAATCAACAAATTGTATTTTAACCTTGTGGTTCATAGTCCTATACAGTCTTAAGCTTGTCTGTTGTATGCTAAGTAATTTATCTTTGCAAATATATAAATATATTTTAGAATTTGTCTTAACTGTAGGTAACTAAGAATTTAATTCAGCTTAAATTAAATGGACTCCCATCCAAGCCACAGGTTTTAGCCTGGCACAGTTGATGCTAGAACGTCAGATCCACACTACTTTACCCTCTGTTGGTGTCTTCCAGACAGCTTACTCTGTCCCTCAGGACAAGACCTTTATGAGGGATGAAGAGGCGAAAAGGGGCTACCGATGCTTCTACGACAGAAAACACTCTGTGAGGCCCTTGCAGGAGCTGAATGTGGGCCAAAATGTCAGAGTTAAACTGGATGATGAGAAGAAATGGAAGACGCCTGCTACTGTAATAGGACGCTCTCCAGAACCCAGATCTTATGTAGTCCTTACTGAAGGAAGGACAGTCACACGTCGAAATAGAAGACATCTTCAGCCAGTACCTGAGAGTTTGGGACTGGATGCCCCGGACCCACAGCCGGTGGGATCCCCTGTTTTAAGATGGGTGACTTCCCCTCACCAAGACCACAGCAGGAATATTTCTTTGCTTCCAGCAGACTCTCAATCACCTTCTTCTGTATCAGAGGATAGTTAATGTAAAATGGCGTCAAGTGGAAGAGTTGTGAAACTTCCAGCCCGCTAACGGGATTAACACTGTAGTTAGAGCAGTGACCAGAAGAATGGGCAGAAATAATCCCATGGTCACTGTAAACTACCCTGATGTCCAAGACAGGATTGTATTTCTTGTTGTTCTAGATATATTCTCTTATTATTCTCTTATATATTCTCTATTCTATTATAACTTGTTATTTGTTGTACACAAAAAAAATGTATGCTTTATCCTTTGAAAAAGGGGAAGATGTGATGAGAGTGGGAGTGTGATGTCACCGGATGGTGGCATGGCCTATAGCCGTTATAGTCTATGTCGCAGTTACTAAGTCTGAGGTTTTGTTCAGTCTGTATACTTCTATGCTCTGCAATAAAATAGCGTTGTACCTTTTATGCTGTGTCCTGCATCTCATGACATATGCCATTGCCTTGTATTATCATATAGTTCAGAGTGTTGTGCTTATTAGCGTATAGATGCCTAGCATTATCATACAGTGCAGAGTGATGTGTTTATTAGTGTATAGATGCCTTGTATTATTATATAGTGCAGAGTGTTGTGTTTATTAGTGTATAGATGCTTTGCATTATCATACAGGGTGGAGTGTTGTGTTTATTAGTGTCTTGCATTATCATATAAATCACCTAAAACTTGCAAGTTTAGGTAATTAACAGGCCCTGGTCCAGGGGCGGAACAATAGGGGTGCAGAGGTCGCAAACTGCGACCGGGCCGCCGAGGGTGGGGGCCCAGCTTAAAAAAAAAAGAAAAAAAACGTTGACCTGCCACTGCCTGCACTGATATAATGTGAGTGTGATGTGATGCTTCACTTGTGTCTCTGTCTCTGACTACAGGGGTTAGTGTTTCTGTTTTACCCATTGGTGTTTATGTGTGTGTGTATGTATGTGACTGTGTGTGTATTTATGCATGTATGTGTGTGTGTGTGTGTGTATGTTTGTGAACCAGCAAATTACAGACCTTGTTACTACAGCATGGGGGAGGGGGTAAACAGTGTCACTATACAGTACCACTATATACAGTACAGGGGGGGGGGGCTGGACCATGTCACAGACTACTGTGGTCACTTTATAAAGTACTGGGCGGGTAGGGTCAGGCCAGCCATCTCATCGACAGATTACAGACTGTGTCACTGACTCACTATATACAGTACTGGTGGGTTAAACAGTGTCACTATATACAGTAATAGGGGGTCAGACCATCTCACAGACAGTGGGCACAGGGTACCTCCTTTTGCAGACATGTAATCTGATTCACATTTTTTTCTATGTTAAATGTTAAAAAAAAAGAAATATGTATCAAATTCACCTTTTTGGGGGGGTGTGGTTTCTTAGATTCTTGCACCTGGGCCCTGTGGTTTCTAGTTACGCCTCTGCCCTGGTCTCAAGAAACTGGTTTCACAAGAGCAGGGGGCAGGATTGAACAAAAGAGCTCTTCTCCAGTCTTAAAGGAATAGTCTACTCCAGAACTTTGATTGTATTAAACAAATAACTAATTCCCCAGTTTTGCATAACAAACATGGTTATATTAATATACATTATATATATTTTTTCTGACATATTTCAAATTTTACTTCAATTTGCCTCCCCCTCTGTATCATAAGAGAGCCATCAGCTAATCACAGACTTATCAGATAATTACAGACTACACATGTATATACTATGGATTCTTGCACATGCTCAGTGTTAGACTGGTGTCTCAGAAAGTATCCATATAAAGATTATGTACAATTTAATAATGGAAGTAAATTGGAAAATCTCTTAAAACCACTTCTTAACATTAAAGTTTATTTTTTACTTTAATGACCCTTTAAATAATTTTTACTTGAATCTTTATGGCTTTCAATGCTTATTTTAAAGGACCAGTAGATATAGTAGAATTGCATAATTAACAAATGCATGATAAAAAGACAATGCAATAGCACTTAGTCTCAACCTCAAATAAGTAGTAGATTTTTTTCTGACAAAGTTCAGTTATGCCTATTTCCACTGCATATACAGTATGTATAAATTCTGTGACTTCTTGCACATGCTCAGTAGAAGCTCTTGACTCAAAAAGTGTAAATATAAAAAGACGGTTCATATTTTGTTAATGGGAGTAAATTGGAAAGTTGTTTAAAATTCACTGCTCTATCTGAATTATGAAAGTTTTATTTTGACTTGAGTGTCCCTTTAATTTAAAGGGGATGTGAGGTAAGAGTGCTGCATATGATCTTTTTTCATAAATAATATCCTATTTTCTAGATCATAGCACCGATACTATATTGTACCTTTTTCCTACCCTTTTTATTTCACTTGTCGACATTTAAACACTTTTAAAGGGACAGTCTAGTCAAAAATAAACTTTTATGATTCAGATAGGGCATGTAACTTTCCAATGTACTTTCAATATCAATTTTGCTCTGTTCTCTTGATATTCTTAGTTGAAAGCTAAACCTAGGAGGCTCATATGCTAATTTCTTAGCCCTTGAAGGCTGCCTCTTTTCTGAATGCATTTTGACATTTTTTAACAACTAGAGGGCATAAGTTCATATATGCCATAGAGATAACATTGTGCTTACTCCCGTGGAGTTACTTAGGAATCAGCACTGATTGGCTAAAGTAAAAGTCTGTCAAAAGAACTGAAATAAGGGGGCAGTCTGCAGAGGCTTAGATACAAGGTAATCACAGAGGTAAAAAGTATATTAATATAACTGTGTTTGCTATGTAAAACTAGGGAATGGGTAATAAAGGGATTATCTATCTTTTTAAACAATAAAAATTATAGTGTAGACTGTCCCTTTGAATCCAGTATGTTCAGTACTTGTCTTAAAACTCAGAGCAAAAAACCTGCATATTAGTTAAAACGCATTACTGGAATGTGCAGCCTTGATGTTTTATAATAAATTGTTCAAATAACTTTGTAACATTAAATCCACATTTAGAAGCATTTTGGTTGTTTAGAATTGACATAACGTGTGTCATTTATATTGAGCAGGGTGATTAGCAGGAGCTGGAATTTATATGTCTTCATTTGTCAGACATTATCCAGATAATTTGAGTTGGCATAATTCAAAGATAATTTCTCTATATAAAATAACAACATAATACTACAGTATTTTAGTTAAACATTAAACAATAAAAAGTATTTAAAACACATTTTAAATATTACTTTTAGTGTGTGTGTATTTGTGTTAATGTTTATTTAAAAGAATTAATGTAAAAAATATGTTAATGTAAAAGTTTAAGTTGCCAAAAGCATTGGAATTTGACAATTAAATTATTCTTTTATATAATATATATTATATTACTACATTTTTTAGAGTTGGGAAAGTTTTATTTTGGAATCTTCCCCAGTTTATTAAAAAAAAAACAAAAAAAAACATGCATATGTGTGTATGTTTGTATGATGTATTGTACATGTGTAGCGAGTCCGGTGTAGCATTTGTGTGGTGTGTTTGTGCAGCCTCACTTGAAACAAATAAAGGAGTTTCTGCATGAAATATCTTATACAGGTACTTCATCAATGAAAGTCCCCTTTTTTTTGTTTCAATAGTCAATCCTAGCATTTAAGAAACGCTAGGATTGACTTTAACTTTAAATCTCATGAGCTCTCACAGTAAACTTCCTTAAACTCAATAGGAAAATAAAATGACTGTGCTTGCATGTCAGATGCACAATCCTGTGCTTGCATGTCAGATGCACAATCCCCTGCAAGTCCTGGGACTAAAGTCTCTTTACAGTGGGGTGTGAATACTTAGAATTTTTTTTCAGGTGATATTTTCTAGTCAGCTTTTTACTACTTTTTTCTTCAGCACTTGTGTATCATGTCTCTTTAATACCTAAATATAACTAAACCTAAAAAACTAAAAATAACAAAAATACTTGACTCAATTACTTCAAATTTATTAGCATTTTTCAGTCTCTGAGGTTGTCCACAAAATTGTCAAATTTTAAAGAAATTTGTTTACACAATCAGCCACAATATTTGTGTGCCTGTATACATTTATTTTGTGTATGTGTGTGTACATTTATTTTGTGTGCTTGTATACATTATTATGTGTGTGTATACATTTATTGTGTGTGTGTATACATTATTATTATGTGTGTATACAGTTTTGTGTTTATATGTGTATACATTTATTGTGTGTATACATATATTGTGTGTGTATACAGTTTTGTGTGTATATGTGTATACATTTATTGTGTGTATTCATATATTGTGTGTGTATATATTTTTGTGCGTATGTATGGGTATTCATTTGTGTGTGTGTGTATATATACAGTGTAATTTGTATGAAGACAGACATTTTATAGATATGCATATACTGTATGTGCATATCGACAGTTATACTATATTGTGCTTTCAATGTACATTTTACTCACTTGACATGGAAATTTTTTAAATATTTTTTAAGAAATGCCCCATACTATTCCAAACTTCTCATGTTGGTGACACACTTTTTAGACTTTCATAATTTTGCGACACAGTAATTCAGTGGTAGTAGCAAACAGGTGGTTAAACTATCTTGTTTTAAGAGATACGGACACATACATAAATGATATAATAACAAAATGTATTTACAAGTAACAGTTTGTATGTGCAAGAATTAAAAAAAAGTTTAATAACACCAATAGTTACTTACTATTTTAATGGGATGTATGAGAAGACACTCGCATTTCGTCATCAAGCATTTTTAAGCTTCCACTTCCTATCCATATTTATATCAAGAACAGCAATGCACTACTGGGAGCTAGCTGCAAAAAAAACCCACTTTGACCAGTGACGTGCGGTGACGTCAGAGGCTGGTGAGGCAGTGGCTAGGATACGCCTTCATTCTTTAGATATCCTTTGTTGAAGAAATAGCAATGTACATGGGTGAGCCAATCACATGAGGTATCTATGTGCAGCCACCAATCAGCAGCTACTGAGCATATTTAGATATAATTTTCAACAAAGGATATTAAAATAATGAAGAAAATTAGATATTAGATGTAAATTGGAAAGGTATTTAAAATTGCATGCTCTTTCTAAATCAGGAAAGAAAACATATGGGTTTCATGTCCCTTTAAATGGTGTCTTGGAAAAATGGTCAACTTAGTAAACATCTGATTTTAGTCTAAAGGATTGTAACAGAAACTCTTGCCAGATAACAAAATGCTTGCTCTGATTATGAGATCTAGAAATCCAGGCCCATTAAAACATGTTTAAAACATACTTTTTACTTTAATGCTGCAAATTATGCTTATAGATTCCTTCATTATTCAGTATATATAAAAATGTAAAAAAAAAAAAAAAACTCCCAGTTGAAGTCATGAACTGTCAAGGTTGATTAGAAAGGTACACTATACTACAGTCATTATTAACACATTCTGAGCTTGGTTTATTGAATAAACCAAGCTCAGAATGTGTTAATGACTGTAGTACTGTATACCTTTCTAATATAATTTTGAATATGCTTTTGTCTGACAAAAGCATATTCAAAATGATATTAGAAAGTTATACACTATACTAAAGTCATTATTAACACATTCTGAGCTTGGTTTATTGAATAAACCAAGCTGAGAATGTGTTAATAATGACTGTAGTATAGTGTATACCTTTCTAATATCATTTTGAATATGCTTTTGTCAGACAAAAGCATATTCAAAATTATATTAGAAAGGTATACAGTACTACAGTCATTAACACATTCTGAGCTTGGTTTATTCAATAAACCAAGCTCAGAATGTGTTAATAATGACTGTAGTATAGTGTATACCTTTCTAATCAAACTTGACAGTTCATGACTACAACTGGGAGTTTTTTTCCCTTTACCCTTTACAAAGAGGTCAGAGTTTAACCCCTGCTCTGTGTAATAGGGCTGCATTACTTTTTAGGTGAAAAGTGGTTAATAAATAAAATGTATCTAGTATTTTGTGTATGTTTCTTCTGTCGTGATGTGTATAATATACACATTACAGGGCCTGTGCATGTAGAGCTGATAATACAGAGCTTTCACCAATATTTACAGCACTTCCTCTAATACACACCCAATGGTTTGCACTGTGTCACCACACAGCCAGCTAGCTCCATAATGTATTACCAATTCCCCTGGGAAGTATATTAATTCTGCCTTTGTTCACTTTAAAAATGGTCATTATGTGTAAAAAAGTTATAGTCATGTAATATGATTATGACATAATGTGTGATTCGGACTCTTATTATTTATTGTACATGTACACAGCTTTGAGCTTACAACTTTACTGCACCATACCTTTGGAAACATTTTTCTATAATTTCTATTTATTTTCTCATTTTTTCACATTAATTTATTTTGCATTTGCAGGTGGCAAAAACTGTTATTATTACAAAGTTTGCAATTCCTACTCTCTATATCGATTCACTTTTAAGCAGAACCCAACTCATCTCTCACACTCACACAAAGCAACAATCAGAGTCAGAATGATAATGTCAGTGATTAAAAAAAAAAAAAAATGTTTTTTATAAATTTTTATGACTGTCACTTTATCCATTGAATTCTGCTGCAAATTATTCAGGGCTGCAGCACACTGAGGCCTAACCTTAGCTGATGTGATGAGGTCTGGTCGCAGCATCGGTCACTAGAGCTAGACTGAGAGTGAGACTATCACATTTACCTGAGCTGATGTGATGAGGTCCGTCACCAGATGTGACACAACACCGGTCGCCGCATCGATCACTAGAGCTGCTGCTAGACTAAGAGTGAGACTGTCACACTTCAAGGTCCACCCCATGTGGCCCCGTTTCCGCTCCTCCACTCCTCCTCGGTCGGCTCCTCCACTCCTCCTCGGTCGGCTCCTCCTGGAGTCTTTTCTCCTCCACGCTGATGCCACCACACTGCACTGCAGCACAGGCTGCACACCACAGTCCTCCCTCCTCCTCCACGTCCCAGAACCACCGTGACCTCGCCTCCTGACTGAGTCCTCACACACTCTGCAGCTGCTGATCAGTCCAGTCTGTCTCACTGAGCAGGTTCAGCACTTAGAATTTTTTCAGCTGCAGGCAGGGCAGTACGGGCAAGCACGCAGTAAATTGCAGCAGCTCTTTCCCTCCTATGAGTCTTCCCGCCCGAACTCAACTGAACAGCCCGGCGCAACGTCAGATTACCCACACGTCACTCTGTCAATCAGCAGGCACGCCTCCCTGCAGTGCTGAATGCTGATTAGCTGAGTGATCTAGCTCATCATGGAGGCGGTTTTGAGAACCGCCTCCATTGGAGCTACTATGAGGGCCCGCAAGTCACCAGTGGGTGGCGCAGCTCTTTGTGAGCAGAGAACTGTTATTTTAGATCCATGTTGCGCAATTAATGGAGAGCAGCGGACAGGCTCACTGCCTCCTAATTGCGCAACAATGGATGCTATGATCATGAATTTGGCTGCTGCACAGCAGCGCAAGCACAGTAAAATAAAATAAAATAATTATGCTGTGGAAAAAATCGCCATGGGGGGTACCCTTGGTGGAGGGGTGGGCATGGATAAAAAAATAAGAATTTTTATTTTTATTTTTTTATTTGTAATAAATATTATTTGTGAAATCTTTTTTTTCCTTGATTGGCCAGGGGAGGCGCTGCCTCCCCTGCCTCCTATTACTGCACGTCACTGACTTTGACTTCTGAATTCAGCTCAGCGTTTAAGCTGCTGCCCTCGGAACTCTGCGAGTCCGACTGACTACTGCCCGTGCTGCAAACACACTGCTGTCCCACTCACTGACTACACATGCAGTCACAAGCCGATTTAGGAGACTACACGTGCAGTCAGGAGCCAATGTGCCGCCAATGGGAATAGTTTCAGTTCCCGCTAAGCTGTGCCAATAGGTTAAGATGATCTGTGACCCAATAGGTAATCAATCACGTGTCAACCACATGATATGCGTAGCAGGCAGGCAGAAAGTCGGAAACCAAAAAATTTTTTAAAAAGAATTTTAAATTAAAAAATAATGTGCTGATGCAGGGACACACCTGCACACTGCCGCCGATACACTTTTGTGTCACGACACACAGTTTGGAAAGCACTGTTGTATATACTACAGATTCTATGGCACTTTTTACTCACTTTGCCTAACGGCTAAATGTAATCAGATTTATTTTTCATCATGTGGTATAACTTGTTTGCCCACAGTTTAATCTCTATAATTGCCTTTAATACTTGCCAGAGTTTCCCTCAATTCCCCAAACCATATGGTTACAAAGAATGGGTTACACATTCCATTGTTTGATTAGAGTTTTACCAAAGTAAAAAGTATTATGTGTAAAAGGACAGTAAATGTGTTCATGGTTTAGATAGAACATGCAATTTTTAAGAATTAATTAGAGGTCTAAACTATTGAAGCAAAGGGGATTTTAGACCCTCCCTGAAAGTGACGCAATTGTGGGATATTTTGATAGCAAACAGCTCTTTCATTAGGAGCCAGCAGGACTCAGAATAGTTAGAGAAGCGGCTCCTGTAAATTATTGTCACCCAGAATGGTACAGCTGAGACCTGAAGTGCCATAATAAGAAGAGCTGGCTGCACCACGTGGACCCTGGAAGTTTAGAAGTTGCAGCATGGTTTGTGGGACATTGTAAGTAGGATGGAGTTGTACGAGGTTCCTTATTGTCCCAGCCGGCCAGCACGTAGAACTCAGTGGCTAGTGAGCCCCATTATGGGCTGGACAGAGGAGTAGAGAATGAGATTATTGTCCTAGCCACTGGACTGGACCAGTACTTGCAGGAGAAATGCCCCATATATACTACAGATTCTATGGCAACTTTTACTCACTTTGCCTAACGGCCAAATGTAATCAGAATAGATTTATTTTTCATCATGTGGTATAACTTGTTTGCCCACAGTTTAATCTCTATAATTGACTTTAATACTTGCCAGAGTTTCCTTCAATTCCCCAAACCATATGGTTACAAAGAATGGGTTTCACATTCCATTGTTTGATTAGAGTTTTACCAAAGTAAAAAGTATTATGTGTAAAGGGACAGTAAAGTCAATGCTTTCATGGTTTAGATAGAGCATGCAATTTCAAACAACTTTCCAGTTTACTTCTATTATTACATTTTTTTCTATATCTTACTATATCTGTTATTGAAGAGTTAATCTTGGGGCTCAGGAGAGCACACGTCTTTAGTACTCTATGGCAGTAGTGTTTGCGGCAATGCATAACAGTGCTACAAACCATGTTGCAAACACTGCTGCCATAGTGCAGACTCCTGAGTTCGTATGATCCTTTCTAGGTTTAGTCTTGAAAGCGTATTAGGAAAACAAATCATTTTTTTTTTTAATAGAAATAAATTGAAAAGGTATTTCAAATAATTTTGGCTTTACTTTCCCTTTAACTTATTTGTCCCAAATTATATATATATATATATATATATATATATATATATATATACACACATATGCACATAAACACACGCACGTACGCACACACGCATACACTCAAACACACAACTTAAACCTAAAGTATGACAGTGCATGTTGAAGCAGTACTTTAAAATGAATTCTGAAAGGTGTGATTTATTTTAAGACTCCAATATAATAACAATAATAAAAAAAAGTCTAAATTCTATACCAGCGCATAATATTTGCCATAAACAAAAAAACAGTTTTTTTTATATGTGTGTGCTGTGTACGTATGTGCTGTGTATATGTGTATTGTGTTGTGTATATGTGTTCTGTGCATACGTGTGTTGTGTATATGTGTGATGTGTATATGTGTGATGTGTATATGTGTGTTGTTTATATGTGTGTTGTGTATATGTGTATATGTGTGATGTGTATATGTGTGTTGTGTATATGTGTGTTGTGTATATGTGTGTTGTTTATATGTGTGTTGTGTATATGTGTATATGTGTGCTGTGTATATGTGTGCTGTGTATATGTGTGATGTGTATATGTGTGATGTGTATATGTGTGTTGTGTATATATGTGTTGTGTATATGTGTGTTGTGTATATGTGTGCTGTGTATATATGTATATGTTTGCTGTGTATATGTGTGTGTTGTGTATGTGTGTGCTGTGTATATGTGTGTTGTGTATATGTGTGCTGTGTATATGTGTATATGTGTGTGTTGTGAATGTGTGTGCTGTGTATGTTGTGTATGTATGTGCTGTGTATATATGTGTGTGCTGTTTATATGTGTGTGCTGTTTATATGTGTGTACTGTGTATATGTGTGTGTTGTGTATATGTGTGTTGTGTATATGTGTACTGTGTATATATGTGTGTGCTGTGTATATGTGTGTGTTGTGTATATGTGTGCTGTGTGTGTGTTGTGTATATGTGTGTTGTGCATATGTGTGCTGTGTATTTATATGTGTGTGCTGTGTATATGTGTGTGTTGTGTATATGCGTGTTGTGTATATGTGTGCTGTGTATATATGTGTGTGCTGTGTATATGTGTGTGTTGTGTATATGTGTGCTGTGTGTGTGTTGTGTATATGTGTGTTGTGCATATGTGTGCTGTGTATTTATATGTGTGTGCTGTGTATATGTGTGTGTTGTGTATGTGTGTGCTGTGTATGTTGTGTATGTATGTGCTGTGCATATATGTGTGTGCTGTTTATATGTGTGTGCTGTTTATATGTGTGTGCTGTGTATATGTGTGTGTTGTGTATATGTGTGTTGTGTATATGTGTGCTGTGTATATATGTGTGTGCTGTATATGTGTGTGTTGTGTATATGTGTGTTGTGTGTATATGTGTGTGCTGTGTATATGTGTGTGTTGTGCATATGTGTGCTGTGTGTGTGTTGTGTATATGTGTGTTGTGCATATGTGTGCTGTGTATATATGTGTGTGCTGTGTATATGTGTGTGTTGTGTATGATGTGTGTGCTATTTATATCTGTGCTTTGTCTGTACTTTCAGTTTGCTTTCTGCCATGTAATCCTTTTAGGATGACTGTTGCTCATTTCAAGCAAAATGCCAAATTAAATGTAATAGGATATTTAATTCCTAGAGATCTGAGGCTAGTATAGATTAAAAGTAATTTAGTAATGATTTGACAGCTACCTCACTGCCAAACAGCAGAGTGATCACCAGCATGACAAGTTGGAGTAAGAATTAATTGAAGGAGGTCTGAACTATTGAAGCAAAGGGGATTTTAGACCCTCCCTGAAAGTGACGCAATTGTGGGATATTTTGATAGCAAACAGCTCTTTCATTAGGAGCCAGGAATTGTTAGAGAAGCTACTCCTGTAAATTATTGTCACCCAGAATGGTACAGCCGAGACCTGAAGTGCCATAATAAGAAGAGCTAGCTGCACCACGTGGACCCTGGAAGTTTAGAAGTTGCAGCATGGTTTGTGGGACATTGTAAGTAGGATGGAGTTGTACGAGGATCCTTATTGTCCCAGCCGGCCAGCACGTAGAACTCAGTGGCTAGTGAGCGCCCTAGCTTATCATTATGGGCTGGACAGAGGAGTAGAGAACGAGATTATTGTCCTGGCCACTGGACTGGACCAGTACTTGCAGGAGATTTTTCACCACATGGACTGCCAGGGCTTGGGGACAATAAAAAGTGACGAATTTCAGATGCTATGTGAGGTCCTAGGGCTGGATCAAGAGGTGGATGCAGAAGAATGTGAAGGTTTGCTTGACGACCTCCCAGAAGAGGTCACTTTTAGGCAGTTCCATGGCAGACTATGTGGGTATTTCAGCACCAAAGCTGGATGCCAGTCTCGCACTGGTCGACTGCCGGTGGGGAAAGAAAGTGAGCACATAGAGACCCAGATCAGGCTCAGAAGCCCCCTGAGACGCAGGGACAAGCACCGGGAACTGGCAGCAGGCAGGAGCCCAGACTGCAGGCAGGCTGGAACTTGCTCCAGGGAATGCTATGAGGAAATAGTGGCTTTGGAGCAAGCTGAAGATAGAATTATCAAACTGGAGGATGAGAACACCAGTCTTAGGGAACTGGTAGAGGACATGAGAGCAGCTCTACAAAGTAGTGATGCCAGGTGCCTGGCACTGCAGGTGAGGGAGACAACATTACTTAACTGGTGACCCCTAACTATTATTATATTCATGAACTATATAGTTTAATGTGTGCTGTGAAATTAAAATAATAATAATAGTCTGTAATAGTTTATAAAACAGATCTTTATGAACTTAAAGGGAAAAAACGTGCAAAAAGATGCTATAAAATGTTATATTTTATTATTACGCAGTTCATTGTATATAACTATGTGTCTGCAAGAGGAAATATTTATGTGTTGAATATAAAAGGATAAAGGGACAAGTCTGACATAAGTCTTTATAAAGAGCTGTAGCTTTGTTCCAAAATGCACCAACTTTTCCCCCTTGCACTAAAGTATCAGTGTCCTTTTGTGCCCTAGCAACTGTAGTGAATACCCAGAGCTATTTTTCAATTGTTGTACGGTTGCTACTTAAGTTTAATAGGTTAAAATAATAATTGTAGCGCAGCCTTTAGGAAGTATTTGTTACCAATACAACATGCCATTATGTGTTTTGCCCACTTTGGTTACACAATCATTGTATCTACAGCTGAAAAGTTGGTTACATTATTATTATATTTTATAAAATATATTAACTATTGTTTTTAGGAATGGTGCAAGTGCTCTCTGAATGTAATCTGGTGTGAGACCATGGGAGGTCTGCCTTTAGAACAGGGGACTATTCGCTGGTGTGGTCCTGTATCCCAGAATACAATCACTATGGAGGCTGACCTCTGCATCATGTGTTTTTGTATGTGTGTGTTAGAATTTAAATGTGAATGCCCTCTGGCTGAAAGCTGCCAGTTTCCTTCTTTGTCTAGGGAACACAGATTTGAAACCACTCGGTATATGATACATTATAGTGCAGAAGGCAAAGATAAACTACACACGTGAGATTATAATATAAAATGTTTAGTGATGTGTAGTTAAAAAAAACAATAACTTTGCAGACCAGACTTTAAGCCTAACCCTAGTATATTTTACACAGCCATTGTTTGCTAGTAACCCAGTTATATCTGTCCCTAATGTGCCTTTGTAGAGGACATACAATAACCAAACTTAAGTTTCAACATGGCAGTGGACATTACTTAATGCAAACTAATATTTTACGCTTATTTTTTTAATATTTAAGCAACTAATATAATTTAAAATACATCTGGGTATTATCCGCAGGCTAATATGTGCTTTGAATACATCATTCTATCTAGTCTGTATCAAGAGTATAATGTCCTTTTAAGGTGACAATACATTAAAAACATAATTCTTCATAAAATATTAACATAACTATATTACATAAAAACACATTTTATTATGTATTTTCCTTTTTTATTTTGTTTCTCCTGTAATTTATTTTGCATGCAGATATTTTCAACGCTGTAATTTTATATATATATATATATATATATATATATATATATACACATACATAAATATAAAGTATGCATATATAAAATGACTTATTTTATATATAATGAATTTAGGACTGAGTTGCAGCTAGAAGAACTTGTGTTTAGGATCCATGAAGAATAACAAAAGACAGACATACAACTTTAGGTGCTAGGATTTGTCCTGCCCTGCTGTAGTGTAACACTGGGGTCTGAGCAATAATGTTGCCTTGATTCTCAATTATCCAGAATAGGGACCAAGCAGCGTGTTTGGTGATATTATTAAATCAGTATTTAGGGTGATGATCTCAGAGGTGAAAAGTTGTAGCTGATAAAGACAAGGGTCAACTATCGATTGGAAGTCATGACCAGTGAGGGCAATTGTGTGTAATAAAATCTCTCTCTCCCTTTCCCTCTCTCTCTCTCTGTCTCTCTATCTCTCGCTGTCTCTCTAGAACCTATTTTCTTCGCTGCGCCTAGATAAACCTTTAATCAAAGTATAAGAGAAGAGAAGGAAGCAAATTCAATAATATAAGTAAATTGGAAAGTTGTTTAAAATTGTATGTCTAAATCATGAATGTCTAATTATGACTTTACTGTCCCTTTAAACTAGTATCTCGCTGAAATGAAAATTGCTGCAACGTTGTAGCGAAAAATTTGCACAATTCAAAATGAATTGTACCCAACCTCCATCACATCCAGGAGTTGCAACTCACTCTCCAATAAACAGATGCAGCTCTCCTAAATGTTCACATCTTGGCACATACAACGTGTAGCACTGTGTGGGATACAAGCATCATCTTGGAAATGCCTAGAAAATTTTACAGAACACTCTAACAATGCAAAAAAGAAAAGATAAAGACAGTTAAAGAGAAATAAATGGAAATTAGAAATGAAACAACCTTGTCATTTTTTAAATAAATGTTTTAACATGTTGCCAGTGGTTTGCATTCGCTGTGCGATTTAATTTGCTGGCCCTCTGTATCATGTGACAGCCATCAGCCAATAATCGATACGTATACATTGTGAAATCTTGCAAATGCTCAGCAGTAGCTGGTGCCTCCGAAGGTGTGCATATAACACTGCACAATTTGATAAGGGAAGTAAATTTAAAAGTCTTTTAAAGCTGCACTCATGCTCAGTAAAGTTTGAATATGATCTTGCCTTTACAATGACAACAAAACAAACATCTATAAACGGAGCCCAATGAATTTAGTATTGCAGTGATTGGTTGCAGCAAGCTGCATCTTTTTATGCTGTAGCTGGAGTTGCAGCCTGGTCTGCTGTTGGGCGTAATCTGCATAAAAGTGCATGGAAACAGGAATTGATTTTAAAAGATTTAAAAAATTTTTTTTAACAAATAATAATAATCTTAAAGCACAAAAAATGATTCTAATGAAGCACATTTTATTCCTGCCATATGTTTTGCATGGTTTTTTATTGATATGTTCAGTGTCTATTTTATTTAAGGGATTAAATACCCTATTAAAGGGACAGTCTACACCAGAATTTTTATTGTTTGAAAAGATAGATAATTCCTTTATTACTCATTCCCTAGTTTAGCACAGCCAACACAGTTATACAAATACACTTTTTACCTCTGTGATTACCATGTATTTAAGCCTCTGCAAACTTATTTCAGTTCCTTTGACAGACATCCATTTTAGCCAATCAGAGCTGGCTCACCTGAACTCCACGTGCATGAGCACAGTGTTATCTATATGACAAACATGAACTTACACCCTCTAGTGGTGAAAAACTGTCAAAATGCCCTGAGAGAAGAGGCGACCTTCAAGGGCTCAGAAATTAGCATATGAACAACATTTTAGCCAATCAGAGCTGGCTCACCTGAACACAACGTGCATGAGCACAGTGTTATCTATATGACACACATGAACTTACACCCTCTAGTGGTGAAAAACTGTCAAAATGCCCTGAGAGAAGAGGCGACCTTCAAGGGCTTAGAAATTAGCATATGAACCTCCTCGCTTTAGCTTTCAACTAAGAATACCAAGAGAACAAAGCAAAATTGGTGATAAAAGTAAATTGGAAAGTTGTTTAAAATGACATTCTCTATCTGAATCATGAAAGTTTATTTTGGACTAGACTGTCCCTTTAACAAATAGGGGCTTCCTGAAGGCTCGCCAGAAACAAGGGGCATCAAGCTCCATATGGAGCTTGATAAATATGCCCCACAGTATGTAATCTACTACTTTAACCATATTCACCCATTCCCCTCTAACTTAACTTCACCAAATGAATCGACAAACAACTAATTTTGGAGAGAAACACCTTTGATTGCATTTATGAAATCAACAACAACAACAAAAAAATCATGCATGGTTTATTTCTATTTCTGATAATAATTTTGACCAAATTGGTGGCAACGTATTTATCAGTAAATACGTTGCCACCAATTTGGTCAAATGATTATCAGAAATAGAAATAAACCATGCCTAGATGGTCTGTGTAAAAAAATATATCCATACATATAGGGGGCGCTCAGTTTTGGTTCAGCACCTGGGTAGCACCTGCTGATTGGTGGCTAAATGTAGGTGCTGAACCAAAAATGGGCCTGCTATTAAGCTTACATTCCTGCTTTTTCAAATAAAGATACAAAGAGAATGAAGAAAAATGTATAATAGGAGTAAATTAGAAAATTGCTTAAATTTGCATACTCTATCTGAATCATGGAAGAAAAAAATGTTTTTTGTGTCCCTTTAAAAAAGTATGCTAAAATGTGCAATTAAATACAGAACTGCATAATCAACAAATGCATAATAAAAAGAAGATTCAATAGCACTTCTGAATTTCAAATAAACAGTAGACTGTTACTTCCATGTTCCTTTTTCTGTATCATTTGTCAGCCATCAGCCAATCACAAGCTGCAAATACATATATATTGTAAATTATTGCACATGCTCAGTAGGAGCAGGTGCCTCAGAAAGTGCGTATATAAAAAGATTGTGAACATTTTGATAACAGAAGTGAGTTTTTTAAATTGCATGCTTTGAATCAAGAAAGTATCATTTCAATTTAAGTTTACTGTCTATTTAAAGTTGCAGTAAACTTACAAACTAATGTTATATAATTCTGCACATATAACATTAGCTTAGTGAGAGATTTATACATTAAAGTATTGCAGAGGATTTTTATTTAAAAGTTTATTTTTCCAGAACGCCGCTCCTTGCTCTACTGAGCAGGTCTGGTTTTTCCTCAGCGCATCGCAGCAACACTGAACGCAGCGCCATTAAACTGAATGTAGCTCGCTCCCGCACTAGTCTAGTAGCAGGAGCAAGCTTTATTCAGTTTAATGGCGCGACCAGGCACGCTGTGACTAGACAGTGTTGCTGTCATGCGCTGAGGAAAAACCAGACCTGCTCAGTAGAACAAGGAGCGGCGTTCTGGAAAAATAAACTTTTAAATAAAAATCCTCTGCAATACTTTAATGTATAAATCTGCCACTAAGCTAATGTTATATGTGCAGAATTATATAACATTAGTTTGTAAGTTTACTGCAACTTTACGTGGGAATTGAGCATTTTTAGACAGGAATGGAAGCATTTTGGTACAATAACAAAAACCCCAAAACAAAACCCCTGGATGCTAGAAGTTAAACATAAAGTATTAGGAAACCATTTATCAAGCTGCCCTAGGAAGTTTCTTGCACAGCTGCATCAAATAGTTCTATGCATGTGTTCCTATTTATGTGCAGCAACATGAGATCTGAACTGCTAAAGGCAAATCATATCTAGCAAAAGAGTAAGATGAAACTGTATGAAGACCTGATATATGCCCTTCTCTGGCATCTGTCCAATCACAGACTGCTAGAAGGTGCAATTGCATAATGGGGATAAACTTAAAGGGACACTGAACCCAAATGTTTTCTTTTGTGATTCAGATAGAGCATGCAATTTTAAGCAACTTTCTAATTTACTCCAATTATCAAATGTTCTTCATTCTCTTGGTATGTTTATTTGAAAAGCAAGAATATAAGTTTAGATGCCGGCCCATTTTTGGTGAACAACCTGGGTTGTCCTTGCTGATTGGACAGCACCAATAAACAAGTGCTGTCCATGGCTCCTTAGCTTAGATGCCTTCTTTTTCAAATAAAGGTAGCAAGAGAATGAAGAAAAATTGATAATAGGAGTAAATTAGAAAGTTGCTTGAAATTGCATGCTCTATCTGAACCATGAAAGAAAAAAATTTCGGTTCAGTGTCCCTTTAAGGGAATAATTTTATGCTAAGTAAAACTATCCATAAATATATAAAACATATATATCTGCATAATAAACATAAAATAAAGTTTTAAAAACAGAAACACGCTGGGAAATGTTTATGCTGTATGGCAACCATATCCATTAATTACTGCTATGTAATATAAACTTCCTGTATCTAAAATAACATTTAACCAATCTTGCTTTAGAGTATAAAAACAAAACAAACAAAAAACACACTTCCTAGAGAGGCCAAAAAGCAATTCTGTAACTTGCACTGAAAATTAAATCATCTACATTATGTAGTTTGCTTTTTGGCCTCTCTGCGGAGCGTGGGACAAAGTCTTAGCTTTGTAACAGTCAGATTTTACCTAAAGGAGTAATTTATAACTTGTTTTTATTTTTTATTTTAAGCATTTATTAGAGGGATATGAAACACAGAACATTTTTTTGTAATTTAGACAGAGCATACAATTTTAAAAATGTTTATAATTTATTTTTATTATTAAAGAGATAGTAAACTCCAGCATTTTCTTTTATGATTCAGATCGAACATACAATTTTAAACAACTTTCCAATTTAATTCTATTATCAAATTTGTTTCATTCTCTTGTTATTCATTGCTGAAGGGACAGCATTGCGCTACTGACAGAAAGCTGAAAATATCTATTTAGCCAATCACAAGAGACAAAAGTGTGCAGGCACCAATTAGCAGCAGCTCCCACTAGTGAATAATATGTGCATATTAATTTTCTAACAAGGGATAGCAAGAGAACAAAGCACATTTGAAAATAGAAGTACATTTAAAAGTGTCTTAAAATGACACGCTCTATCTGAATCATGCAAGTTTAATTTTTACTTTCCTATCCCTTTAAATTTGCTTTGTTCCCATGGTAATTCTTTGATGATGAGATTCCTAGGTAGATGTCTGTAACACTTACATGACAGGAAATAGTGCTGCCATCTAGTGCTCTTGCAAATTAATAACATTCTTGCAAAACTGCTGCCATATAGTGCTCAAGACATGTGTATGCTCCTGACCTTACATCCCTGCTTTTCAACAAAAGACACCAAGAGAACAAAGACATTTTGATAATAGAAGTAAATTAGAAAGTTTTTTAAAGTGCATGCTCTATTAGAAAGTTTTCTAAAGCGCATGATATATCATGAAAGTAAAATTGTGGGCTTAATGTCCCTTTAAGAACTCTAGAGCATACATTGCATCTGAATATGTGATGCTTGTTGATAAACCACAGCTCGCTATAATGGCTTTGTCCTGTAACAAATACAGCTCATTTTAATGATTTTATCCCTTTTTCTTAAACCACTTCTAACAGCCATTAAAAGCACCACGTTAAATAATCCAAGCTGGTAGTTTATTATTATTATTAATGCAAAGAATTCTGCAGGTTTAATTTATAACCAATACCACTGGGAAACAAAGCGTTCATTTTAATGGAGGCCCAAAAATGTTAAATAACAATGATTCTGCCTTGCTGCAAATGGCATCAGTTATAAATATAGCCTAAACATTTTTTATTTTAACTTTTAAAACTAAATTTGGGGAGTTTTAAGCCTTGAATTTGTCACCTGCCGGCTTATTATAGTAAGAACTTAACTTATATATAATGATGTATTTAAATCAGCAATTAGCCAGATTTTTGGGCCTATCTATCAAGCTCCGAACGAAGCTTGAAGGCCCATGTTTCTAGCGAGTCTTCAGAAACACAAGTTATGCCCCATAACCCTGTCCGCCTGCTCTGATGAGGCGGACAGGAATCGCCACAATACAACCCGATCGAGTACGAACGGGTTGATTGACACCCCCTGCTTGCGGCCGATTGGAGACGAGTCTGCAGGGGGCGGCGTTGCACCAGCAGCTCTTGTGAGCTGCTGGTGCAATGCTGAATACGGAGAGCGTATTGTTCTCCTCATTCAGCGAGGTCTGTCCGACCTGATCCGCACTGTTGGATCAGGTCTGACAGACATTTGTTAAATTGGCTTCAATATGTACATGTATTTGTAAAACAATATTTTAGTTGTTTAAATATTGAAGTAATATGTAAAGTTTAATATTCTATAAAATGATTTAGTTTCTATTAAGTAATTTTCCCTTATTTAAAGGGCCACTAAACCCAAAATCTTTCTTTCATGATTCAGATAGAGAATACAAATGTAAACAACATTACAATTTACTTCTATTATTTATTTTGCTTCATTTTTTAGATATCCTTAGTTGAAGAAAAAGCAATGCACATGGGAGAGCCAATCACACGAGGCTTCTATGTGCAGCAACCAATCAGCAGCTACTGAGCATATCTAGATATGCTTTTCAGCAAAGAATATCAAGAGAATAAATCAAATTAGATAATAGAAGTAAATTAGAAAGATGTTTAAAATTGCATTCTCTTTCTAAATAATGAAAGAAAAAATGTGGGTTTCATGTCCCTTTAATCTCTTCTGTTGAGAATAATTAGGAACAGATCAATTATGTGTGAAATCTAGCAGTGTTAAAGTGCAAGTAAAGTCAAAATTAAACTTTCATAGTTCAGATAGAGCATTTAGTTTACTCTTTACAGTTTACTCATGTTTTCTAATTTGCTTCATTCTCTTGCTATAATTTGTTTAAAAACATACCTAGGTAGGCTCAGGAGCAGCAATGCACTACTGGGAGCTAGCTGTTGGTTGGGTTGCACATTTATGCTTCTTGTCATTGGTTCACCAGATGTGTTCAGCTAGCTCCCAATAGTGTACTGCTGCTCCTTCAGCAAAGGATGACAGGAGAATGAAGCACATTTGATAATTTGATAGAATTAAATTGCAAATCTATTTAAAATGGTTTGCTCTATCTAAATCATGAAAGAAAATATTTGCTTTTCATGTCCCTTTAATGGGTTAACATCCATTTAGCATTACTATATTCCACACAGTCATTGTTTCATAAACACTTTATCTTTTCTTAATTGTCCCCAGTAGAATGGATTAAATAAAACAAATCCCTCAGGAATAATACATAGCAATAAAGCCACTGCAGAAATGTAAAGCTCTCATTCTGTATTAGGTACTCTTAACCAAAGCATATGATACAGCTGTCAAATAAGCCAGCAATGTCACAGAAGTGGTGCACATTAACAGAGTGAAAGAATACCTAAGGTCTAAGATGGTGGCACCCAAGGGGTTAAATTGTTTTCTTGCAGTGCTTTTTTGTAAAAGAAAAGGTGCTGGTACTCATTGATTTTTAATTGATCTAATCTGTGCTCAGTAACTTTGATAAAAGCAAAGGGACAACATTATTTACAACATTTGATGTATTTTGCAGCCCCCTCTTGTGAAAACTAGAGTATTTACAAATATTACCTCTTATGAGTTGGCAGAGGTGGGGGTGTTCAGTACCGGTGAGTACCCCCACACAAAAAGCCCTGTTTTCTTGTATCCCTTTTTAATACCTTTAATAATAGACTTGTGCCACTTTGGATATTTAATTTAGTTGCAAACAAGATAAACAAGTAATAAAATCACACACTAGCAGTGTTAATTTTGACGGCAAATTTCAATTTAGTCTTAGTTTTAGTCTTTTGACTAAAATGCCATTTTAGTTTTAGTCATATTTTAGTCATCTGAATTGTTTTAGTTTTAGTCTAGTTTTAGTCCACTAACTCTTCAGTTGATATTAGTCGACTAAATCTCCAGTAGATTTTAGTTGACTAAAATCTAAGGGGTTTAGTTAAAGTGTAATGTATTATTTAAGCATTTCTCTATAATTTTCAAACTCATTATATACTCCAGGAGTAAACATAACACCTATTATTATTAATTGTATTAACGTTTAAACATGCAGTATAGACACAGATTTAGAAACTGTTAATTTTGACAGCAAATTTTGATTTAGATTTATTCATAGTCTTTTGACTAAAATGCCATTTTAGTTTTAGTCATATTTTAGTCATCAGAATTTCTTTAGTTTTATGCTCATTTTAGTCAAGTTTTAGTCAATGAAATTAACACTGCACACTAGATAGACAGACAGACAAAGGTAGATAGATACAGGCCAGGACTGACCGTTGGTTCCCTTAGCCCCGCCCACCTATTAATTACCCACACTGCACACATCACTGCTGTGAGCCTGTGGCTCTTTCCCCCCAAAAATACTGTACAGCCAGGCACACAGCAGTGTTACATCATAAGTGGCCCTTTTTGTTAGCCGGACCAGCTCTAAAAACCCTCCCTGTGTTAGCGCCTCTGCAGTCCATGCGTTCATTGTGGGAACATTGGGTTAGGAGGAAGGGATTGTGAGAAGCAGTGATCTTATAGAGAAGGTGAGTCCCTGTCTCAGTGTTTTGGAAATTGTGTTCAAAGCTGAATATTTTTTTTTTTTTTTTTTATATATTTTTATTGAGGTAATTAAACAGGCTCATAAAATAATATGAAAAGTATTACAATATACACATACAACATATTCCATACATAAGTACAATAAGAACAGTATGTGCACACTAATTTTGTGACTCAACAAAAGCATACTTAACCGATTAAATTAACAGCATTGATACCTATTGCCTGTACACTGTAAAACCTTCTAAACCAGACTCGAAAGACCACTTTTGGGCCTCAAATGTTTAAAGGTGGGCATAAATAGGAGAAGGTAGACTGAAATAATGAGACCTCTCTTGGGTCCCTGCTGAAATACCTCAGGTTTTTATAGTTTTCTGGGGAGGTTTTTTTTTATATGATTTAGTTTTATTGGAGTATAAATAATATGGGGTGGAAAAGAAAATGGTACCTGCTTGGTTTTAGTATATTATGTAAACACTATATGGCTCTGAAAAGCGCTTGATATGGGGTAAAATGATATAAAGATAGGGGAGTATGATAAGTTGCAGAGGAAGCATTATAATAATAGACTATGGAGGCTCTACCTACATTAGAAAATTACTTTAGCGCTGATACTGAGGATAGATGATAAATGAATAAAATAATAAAATGTAAGCGGTAATCTTACTCCTCAACGTAGAGGATGGGAGCATAAAGGTTGCTTTGATGTTATATAAAAATTATGAGAAAAGGTCATCTCAAGTGAACTAATACTAGGGTAAACTGCACACGATTCAGCGGGTGAGTTAGATTGCCTACAATAAGAGTAAAAAGATATATAGGATAGGAATAGCTGGGTAGGGTATTAGTATGGCTGAGCAGTTATACATTTCTGCAAATGTTGCATACTAGGTTAGTTTAGTTTGAATTAAATAGGGCTGGCATCAGTAAAGACATGGGAGAATCCACTACCCCGGCCGCAGGCGGCAGACCCCCCCACGATACATAAACTTCCAGAAGCACTTGAAAATGTCAGCTTCCCAGCTCATCCCAAGTTACTTCCCCAAGGGAGAAAGATGGCAGAATATGATGGCTACAAAAAAGCCGCCCTCATAGCAAAAAAGAGCATATGTCTACAGACCCCAGCTAGTAATATTGTGTATAGAATTTCCATATTATGAGGGTTACAAAATGACACCGTCTGAACCATGAACCCAGCATAAAGGAAAAGATGATTACTATATAAAACTTTCACATTCACACTCATAAGCCCCCATGCACACAGGTATAAAATACAAACAGATGTTGTTAACAACTAATCTCCCTGTCAGGAGTATATACATTGGACATCTATAAGAGCAATCAAGTGCCATTGGAGCAGAATATTGTTGTGATAAAGCTATTACATCTTAGTATCATACTCATCTTGGGATGAGAGTTAGGTACGGTTTTAGTGTAGGCCTGGTCCCCAGCCACATATGAGAAAGTCCGTACGGTTGAAAGTGTTCCGGTATTCTAAGATCTGTGAAGGGTCCCCTGAGCACCCCCAAAAGTCATGCATGTATTTTGACTTCTATCCCACTCCGGTTCTCAGGTCAATGACATGGGACACTGGATATGCAGAATCGCTATAGAGGACTGAATAGATTTGCTTGCTTGACTGAAGGTATCCCCTTGCAAGAAACGCCTGTGTGCCTGAATCGCTCGATCGGTTGTAAGAAGAGCGGGATACAGCCGTATTTACCGCACAAGATATCGGCTTCTTAACCTGCTGTGCCCGAACAGCGGGCTTTCTTTTCCTCAGAGCCGGTCGTCTTGGAATCTTCCCAGGGGCTGAAAGTGGGGCGGTAAAAAGTTTGGAAGGCAAAGTGCAGGCCGCCGTATCCAATCTCTCATGTGTCTCTGTAGCAGTAAGAACCCTCACTCTTTCTCTGTAGCCTACGCATGTTGGAGGAGTCTCGGCCCGTCGTTTTATCGGTATGTTGCACTCTTTAGGAGACTCCGGCTTAGGTTTCACCGCTGTAGCTGCGCCTGTACTGTGCTGTTGAGTATGAGCACCGCCATTTCCCCAAGCTGCATCTATATCCCTCATTAGTTGTATGAAGTGATCATCCGTGTTCCATCTTGATGATAAGTGAATCCCCGCTTAGTGAGTATAGAGTCAATACTGTTCAGGTACCTTCTAACGACAGAGACCCAAGGGTGCTCTGCCGGGGGGTTGATTAGGAGGGCTCAACCTCAAAATGATTCCGGTCAATCGTAGCGTGCCTCAATTTTGATAGTAGTTAGTACTAGTTGTCAAGCTTCTTGAGTAGTATCTCTTACGATGCAAATAGCTGAGCAATGGCTGTTGTAAAGGTTGATTAGAAGCAGATTAGTGATGAAGCTTATAGGAGCTAGCAATTGACCGACCTATGATAGCCGCCACCCGGAAGTTCCCCCCAAATATTTTTTTTTTTTTTTTATCTTACTTGATAAGTTGATTTAAACTTTTAGCCTTTCTGTGTGATGATCATGCAAATCATACATTTAGCAGCTGAGTTTCCAAGTGTCTGGTTGCTGTTGTTTGAAAACTAGATTTGCCTATACATATATGACATCAATATACACACACAGGAGATAATATGCATTCATTTTGTAATTATTATTTGCTTCAGTTAAATCATATGTAAAACCTTGTGTCCTCTAAAATGCCTTTGAAAATTGTGCTCCACTCCCTCCAGACATTCTGACCCTGTAACATGCTACTCATTTATTATTTAGCTCCGAGCACAAGTTAAGTAGTCCTGGCTTTTCAAATTATTGTATCCTGATTCTTAAATATGATTATGCAATGGTTTATTTGGTGTGTGTGCTTGTGCTGTGTCTATGTGAGTGCATCTGTATGTTCTTATGTCATACCCCCGCACTGTCCTGATTTTTGCTGTCCCGGTGACAGCACTGTCTGTCCCGCATTGCCCCTGTGCCGCTGCAATGGTGAGTTTAAAAAAAACTAAAAATTTCCTGTTGGGTCCTTCTGCTTACCCTTATGTCAGTCACGTGATGTTTGCGCCCAATAATCCCTGCAGTTAATCTGCACGTAGCTCCAGTAACAAACATGTGATTGTAAGTTGGTCTAAACATGTGACAGTGAGCCTTTGTGAATGCGGCACTGGATCCAACTCTTCTCTCAGTCATTTTTGTGTTGTGACATTGACCTGTAACAAACTTCCATTCACTGTGTTGTGAAATTGTGGCTAAGATCAGGTGGGTGCATCATTTGCTGGGGTACAACAGGCACCAGTGCACAGGGTGGGTTATCTAACATAGAGTCACTCAATTGTTTTATAGATTTTACCACCAGAGACCTCAGATTGTAACATACAACGGCGTCCTACGGCTTGCTAATCTGTACAGCCTCTCACTCAGGGGAAGTGCAGGTGAGGCTCCATAATAAGATCAAGTAGCTGCTAATCACGTTGGTACCTGACTAGCTAGAGTGCTCACTGCTGGGAGGGGCGGGGATGTGGGGTATTAGGAGCAGGGGGCGCACACATATTGTAATTTTAGTATATGCACAGCAAATATTCTTGCAAAATACACCCCTACCATACAACTATGCACCATGTACACAGCAATGCAACTGGACGATCTACGTTGTGCTCACAGCCTACCACACCTTGTCATTGCACACTCTAAACTCATATGTCCTGTGGGGCTAGAAGAGGTGTACTGGGCACTTAGAGTCTGTCAGGGTCAGACAGGAGCAGAGGGAGAGATGCAGGGCACTGGAGGTCTGTACCGAGGGACTTGCTGCTGGAGTGGCTGACAGGTGTCATGGCACTGCAGGAGGAGGGTTGTCTACTACCCTTGTATTTTGCTAGTATGTTATGTAAACATATATGATCCTAGTGCCCTTTCCCAAAATGTTTTCTGTAGATATGTTTGTGTGTGTATGTGAGTATGTGTTTATCAGTGTGTGTATGTGTGTGTGTATAAGTGTGTATGTGTGTGTAAATATGTGTATAAATATGTATATGTGTGTATGTATGTGTGAGTGTGAATGTGTTTATCGATGTGTGTATGTGTGTGTAAATATGTATATGTGTGTATGTATGTGTGAGTGTGAATGTGTTTATCGATGTGTGTATGTGTCACAGCTCAATCAGATTCAGCTTAAAAAAAAGAATCAAATATGCAGATTTAGCAAGTGGGCGGTCCAAATGAGATGCGTGTTAGGCTGAAGCACAACCTGTTAGCAGCTGCTAACAGGAGGAGGCAAATCAAAATCAAATGGCTCAATAGAATCCTATGACGTGGTAGAATCCTCAATAACAAGCACTGAAGAACAGGCTGATGCCGTTTATAAAGGATAAGTGACAGCTCAATAATTTAAATGAACAGGCTACAAGGAACAATAAAGGAGGTCATAACATATATGACATGTCCCCCACTCAAGGAAAACCTCCAGGTTTTCAGAATGACGGTCTCTCCGGATGTCGCCTATGGAAGAGTGACACCAATCGAGGCGCGGATACATTCGTGGCAGGCTCCCAGGAATCTTCTTCGGGGGCATACCCCTCCCAGCAGATAAGGTGCTGTAATTCACCACGAAAAACTCTCGAGTCAAGGACTTCAGAGATCTCATAGTCTTCATCCGAAAGTTGTGACTCAACTGGATCTGTAATGGGAGTGGGTTCCGACCTGACAGTGGTGTATGGTTTGAGAAGGGAAACATGGAAAGAGGGATGTATTCAATATTTATCAGGTAGTTGAAGAACAACAGCATTGGAGTTAATAAGTTTAGTAATAGGGAAAGGACCTATATACAACTGATTGAACTTTGCCTTTGAAGCTGGAATTCTCAAATGACGAGTGGACAGCCAGACCAAGTCTCCAATTTTATATTCCGGTGCAGGACGTCTCCTGAGATTGTAGTATTGTTGATGTCGAGACTGTGCCTGGGTGATGTTGTTCTGTAGTAATTTAAAGTTTTGAGCTATGGAATTGACTAAGTCGTTGACAACTGGACATGGTGCCTGTAGGTTTGGGAGTAGTTCGTAATCAGGATGAAAACCATAATTGGCGTAAAACGGAGTAAGCTTTGTTGAGTTATTTTTTGCATTATATTAAGCAAACTCAGCAGTAGCCAAAAAATCAGCCCACCTATCTTGCTGTTGGGAACAGTAAATTCTTAGATATTGCTCCAAGGTCTGGTTTGTACGTTCGCACTGGCCATTCGTTTGCGGATGATAGGATGTTGTTAGTTTCCTAGTAATGTTCAACCTCTGACATAAAGATTGCCCAAATTTTGATGTAAATTGACTACCTCGATCGGTTAAGACACATGATGGTAACCCATGTAATTTAACAATATGTGTTAAAAATAAGTCTGCCGTTTGTGATGCAGTGGGCAAAGATTTAATTGGCAAGAAATGTGCCATTTTAGTGAAAAGATCAATTACTACCATTATTATATAGTATAGTATATGTCTTGGACTTAGGTAATTCCACAATGAAGTCCATTGCAACTTCCTTCCATGGCCGATTGGGGATTGGCAATGACATTAGGTATCCATAGGGTTTCTTATGCTCTTTCTTATGTTGAACACAAGAGGTGCAGGACCTCACATATTCCTCTACTGAATTCCACATCTTAGGCCACCAATATTTCCTTCTTAATAAATGATAGGAATTATGAATACCAGGATGTCAGATCAAGACTGAGTCATGGTTTTGTTGTAAAATAATTCCTTGTATAGGTGGTGGAATATATAACAAGTCTTCAAGATAATATAACCCATCTGTATGTTTTTTTAGGTTATATTTGTTTAGATTGGGGTCATTCCTTTGAGCACTCTCTACTTCTTGTACCAATGTTTGCGTGCATGAGATAAAATGTTCTGGTGTTAGGACAGTACTTGGATGTTTGTGATGATTAGGAGGACTTTTCTGTCTGGAAAGTGCATCTGCCTTACCATTACGCGATCCTGGTCGGTATTGTATATGAAAATTAAACCTGGAGAAATACAAACTCCATCTTAGTTGTCTTGAAGACAATGTACGGTTAGTTTGTAAATATTCTAGGTTCTTATGGTCTGAGGGTACCGTCTTTATTCCGCACAAAAAACATACCAGCTGCTGCTGGGGATGTCGAGGGTCTTATAAACCCTTTTTTCAGATTCTCATCTAAATACTGTTTTAAATGTGAAAGCTCTGGCTGAGACAGAGGGTAAATATGACTATATGGTATTGGGGACCCAGGGAGGTGTTCTATGGGACAATCATAAGTCCTATGCGGAGGCAATTTCTCTGCCTCCTTTTTATCAAAGACATCCTGGAATTGTGAATAAATGTCAGGGTTCAGCCTGGAATTGAACCTGGAACCTGTCTCTATTTCTGCAGCTGTTATTTCCCAGCCTGTTGTGTTACCACTATGCCACCAGATGGCTTGATCACAGGAAAGGAATATTGTGATTTTCTGTTTGCTGCAACTTTGGCTCTCTGGCTCCACCTGCTTGCCAGCTGAAAGAAATCATTTAATCAGCAGCCTGCCTTTATCTGGGAGCTTTGTTTGCAATTGGGTGCTTTCACATTAAGAGTGATACTCTGAAACAGTCTCTGCTCCTGTTTCCTGTGAGAAATACAGTTATCTTGGATTTCCTGGTTCCTGACTTCTGTTTCAATTACTGACTTCTCTTCTGGATAATTCCTTGGCACTGTGTTTCATTTTTGGACTGAATTCCTGGCAATTGAACTTGCCTAAAACTTAATTTCCTAAGGACTGATTCAGGTACTCTTGCTTGCTTGTTTCCTGATACTACAAAGTTCCAATTGCAGTCTATGCAAATATCCTGTTTGTTTCTACAAAGTACCAGTTTACAGTTTATGCAAGTTTCCTTAAAGTACCAGTCTACAGCATATGCAAATATCCTGTTTGTTATTACAAAGAACTGTTTTCCTGCCTGATACTTCACAGTTCCAGTCTACAGCATACGCAAATATCCTGTTTGTTATTACAAAGCTCTGCATTCCTGACTGTTATTACAACTGTGTCCAGTCTACTGCATATGCAAATATCCTGTTTGTTATTACAAAGCTCTGCATTCCTGCCTGTTGGTACTAAGAACTGTATTCCTGCTTTATACTACAACCTACAGACTTTGTCTTATCTAAGTGCATATCTCTACTTTGCTTTATCCTATAAAATAAAATCATCTCCTTTATTTCCTAAAACCTTGTACCTGTTTAATTATGCCTAAAAGGAAAGACTCACGCAGACAAAACACAACATTAACCCCAAAACCTGACACCTCTGCACAACAGCTCCTTACTCCTGAACCTGCTTCCTTGCAGAGTATGACAATAAACCTTGGGTACAGGGTTAGGTAGAACTTCTGCTTCTGTTTTTAAATGAGATGTACATATCATAGATAAACAGCTTTGCTTACAGTGTTGGGATACGAATTGTGTACTTAGTGTTTGCCAATCAATACTAGGTTGGTGTTGTTGTAACCATCTTAAACCTAATATCACTGGAAATAGAGGTGAAGGTGTTATGTCAAATGATATATATTCCTTATGTCCCTCCTGTGTAACCATTAATAAAGGTGAGGTTTGGTGTGTGATTGGGCCATTAGCAATTTGACTACCATCAAACACTCGTAACACATATGGATTTATTTTCTTTTTTATTGTTATTTTATTCTTACACACCACATCTAAGTCTATAAAGTTGCTTGAAGCACCGGAATCAATGAGTGCCTTCAACATTATCTCTTTTGAGCCCCACTGCAAAGAAATAGGTAAGTGACAGTAAGTTGGGTTATTTGAATTTTTTGTTAGAAGCTGGTGATATATTATGATTCTTACCTTTCTTTGTTTTCATAAGATTTGGACAATTGTTAACCTCATGTTCTTTAGATGCGCAATAAAGACAGAGGTTGTTTTCCCTTCTTCTCCTTTTCTCTTCAGAACTTAAGGGACCCCTGATTACACCAATATCCATTGGTTCATCTGCAAGTTTGTAAGGATGATAATACTGTGGGGTTGATTACTTTTCTAGTGGTTGGTTCCATGTTATATCTTTCTTTCTTTCTCTCTCTTAACCGTCTGTCAATATTAATTGACAAGGACATTAAATTATCTAGACTTTCTGGTATGTCTATTCTTGACAACTCATCTTTTAGAGCTTCTGAAAGGCCAAGCCTGAATTGATTACGAAGTGAGATGTTATTCCACTGTGAATCTTTTGAACTTGGCTATGTAGTCCTCTACAGGCCTTTTCCCCTGTCTAAGGGCTCTCATGGAATTTTCTGAAGTTCGCTGTTTGTCACGGATATGATGGCTAAGGCTACCCCCCACCCCCCTACAACCTCACCCCTGTTGTTTCTCAGTGGTTTTTGGGCTCCTCAGAGCAACCATCTCTGGAGACTGTTTGTTTGCTCTGTGTTTACTTGTTTTTGTGTTTAGAGAAGAGTTAGTTTATGACCAGGAAAACCCTCCAAGGCTGGCCGGGCTCCTGGAACTCCCGGTCGGCCGCCTCACAACGGATACCCACCTAACCCCTCTCAGGCTGGCCAGGCTCCTGGAACTCACGGTCAGCCACAGGACAGCAGAACACCTGCTAATTTTAACCCTGGTCACTCTAGCAGCCCTTTACGCCAGAGCTCCGCTCTTTTGGGGATTGGTAGCCCCTAGGGAGTACAAGAGCTGTGGCAATTTTCAGAGGGGAGCTCCTTCTGGAACTGGGGGTTTTGGACACCGCTAACCCCATAACTTCAACGGACTGTTGATCCACCGGGATCACCCGAAACCGCCACCCCTATGTATTGGGATTATGTGAGACTGTGGCTCCTATGGAGGTGCCGGGCTGTCTAGAGGGGCGGGAAAATAGTGGGATTGTCTAGGGTCTTATCAAGATGAGCTGACTGTATAAAAGGAGTGTGTATTTTCAATAAAATCAGTAACCTGAATGCTAGTGTGTCTAGTTATTTGGGTTTGCTCCAGCTAAAATCACTTTTCCTGGGCTACATAGCAGCCTGTTCCAGGCAGAGGAAGGACACTCTGACAGAGCTACCTAGTCTGGTAGCTGGAGTCTGCCACAGGGTGGGACCCTGAGTACTGGTGCTGTCGGGTCCAGGGGTGGCTACAGGTTGTGGTCACTTGCCAGCTACATAGCTGCAGTGGCCAGGGAGGAAGCAGGACCCATTTGGCGGAGCTACCCAATCAAGGTAGCTGGGGGTATCCGTCACATTGGCTGGCAGCGGTGGGATCTGCTTCTTTTACAAGGTTCCTGCTGACAGAGGAGACGTACCACAGTAGCCGGTAAATATGGAGGCAGAGTTCCTAGGTAGAGTATAAAAGATGCTGACCGGAACAAAGGATCCTTGTTCGGAACAGGACATTCTGACATGGAGGAACCTTGCCCTCCGAGACCTTTGGTGGGAGGCTCTGCAACAGGAGCAGGAAAATGGAAAGGCCCTCCCTACGAATGACACAAGATTCCGGGTACGGTGGACCATGAGACTGCCTTTACTGGGAGAACAGCCAAAGAAGGAATGGCTAGCTGTTCTACATAGACTGATGGCTGGAGGAAGGATCCCCCACAGAGGGCTTTGGCTTCGGCGGCCCTGGATTGTTGTTTACAAAAAGAACAGAGGACCCACAGTTTGGGAGCGAGACAGACCAGGGTCTGGAGGATATCTCTGGGCTCCAAGAGGAACTGCTGGATCTCTTGGAGGAGACCTGGCTGCTGGATGATCTGGATTTTATAATTGACCAGGAAGAGGCACTGGTCAAGGAATACAAGAGGCTGCTGGATCTCGCTAAGCAGCGTGCCAGGGGTATACAGATCTGGGGTGCAGCCCTCTGGGATTCATGGAGCTCGACTGTGGAGGAGTGGCAGCAAAGAGAAAGGGAACCAGGGCTGTTGGATCCTGATCAGCAGTCTGGCTCTGAGCTTATAGACTTGGACAAGGGAGTCACCCCAGCAGAAGTGCTGACAACAGGGCAGAGAGCTGCCGGCCTCTTCCCAGCACTCGTAACAGCTCCAGGAAACCTGGGAGCGGAGGTAGTCGTCCTCCCTCCCCTTACAGAGAACCCCTTGCAGGTAGAGATGGATGTCAATAATTCTCCCCAGCAGCAGAACCCCTTCCCGGGAGTGGAGACAGTCGGTCTCTCTCCCCAGCGGCAGAGCCAGGAGCCGGGAGAGGAGAAAGTCGGTCTCTCTCTCCAGCGGCAGAGCCAGGAGCCGGGAGAGGAGACAGTCGGTCTCTCTCCCCAGCGGCAGAGTCATCCCCTGGGAGCGGAGGTAGTCATCCTCCCTCCCCGCAAACAGAACCCCTTCCCGGGAGAGGAGACAGTCGGTCTCTCTCCCCAGCGGCAGAGCCAGGAGCCGGGTGAGGAGACAGTCGGTCTCTCTCCCCAGCGGCAGAGCCATCCCCTGGGAGCGGAGGTAGTCATCCTCCCTCCCTGTAAACTGAACCCCTTCCCGGGAGAGGAGACAGTCGGTCTCTCTCCCCAGCGGCAGAGTCATCCCCTGGGAGCGGAGGTAGTCGTCCTCCCTCCCCGAGAACTGAACCCCTTCCCGGGAGAGGAGACAGTCGGTCTCTCTCCCCAGCGGCAGAGACAGGAGCCGTGAGAGGAGACATTCGGTCTCTCTCCCCAGCTGCAGCGCCATCCCCTGGGAGCGGAGGTAGTCGTCCTCCCTCCCCTTAAACAGAACCCCTTCCTGGGTGAGGAGACAGTCGGTCTCTCTCCCCAGCGGCAGAGCCATCCCCCGGGAGCGGAGGTAGTCGTCCTCCCTCCCCTTACAGAGAAACCCTTGCAGGGAGATATGGGTATCGATATCTCTCCCCAGCGGCCAAATCCCTTTCTGGGAGAGGAGACAGTTGGTCTCTCTCCCCAGCGGCAGCACAGTTTCCCATGGAGTGGAGGTAGCAGACCTCCCTCCCCAGTGGTTGATCTCCTTCTCGGGAGAAAAAAACAGACGGACTCTCCCCTCAGTAGCTTGGCAGGGTCGCTACCCTTTTCTTGTCCTGGAGTATATCTCACAGGGGGCAGGCAAGGGGGGTACCCACTCATGCAGTTGGTGCCACAAGTTTGGGCACCCGAGTTTTGCCTGCCCCATCAAGGAGCAACCTCAACCTACTGGGGTGGTCTGGGGTGGGTATACTGCCGGGAAACCGGCACTGGCTTTGTTTGTGGGTGGGTCAGCCGTTTCTCAACAGAGTGTCACAGAGGGAGACAGTTTTTCCATGGAACTTAAGGACACTGGAACTTGTGGAACAGCAATTGTTTGGGAGCCGGCCTTAGCAAACTTATTTGGGACTTTGCATTATGTGACTATCCCTGCGCCCAGGGCGCAGGGTATAAATGCCAGCAGAAACCCCCCAGGATGCCCCAAGCTCAGGAGAGATGGGATAACCTCTCTCAGCAACCGAGAAGTGGAGGGCCACTTTCGGACAGCCCCAGGCCGACCCGTTAAGGGTCTAGCCGGGTCTGCCGAACTGGAGGGGGGGAGATGTCATGGATATCAGACGGCTAAGGCTACCCCCCTACAACCTCACCCCTGTTGTTTCTCAGTGGTTTTTGGGCTCCTCAGAGCAACCACCATCTCTTGAGACTGTTTGTTTGCTCTGTGTTTACTTGTTTTTGTGTTCAGAGAAGAGTTAGTTTATGACCAGGAAAACCCTCCAAGGCTGGCCGGGCTCCTGGAACTCCCGGTCGGCCACCTCACAATGGATACCCGCCTAACCCCTCTCAGGCTGGCCAGGCTCCTGGAACTCACGGTCAGCCACAGGACAGCAGATCACCCGCTAACTTTAACCCTGGTAGCTCCAGCAGCCCTTGACGCCAGAGCTCCGCTCTTTTGGGGATTGGTAGTCCCTAGGGAGGACAAGAGCTGTGGCAATTTTCAGAGGGGAGCTCCTTTTGGAACTGGGGGTTTTGGACACCCCTAACTCCATAACTTCAACGGACTGTAACTCCGGTCCCCAGTAACGAATCATGCTGATTTTTGGACTGTGGCATCTGGGGACCGAGAGGAAGTGCCGCCGCTCCACCGGGATCATCCGAAACCGCCACCCCTATGTATTGGGATTACTGTGGCTCCTATGGAGGTGCCGGGCTGTCTAGAGGGGCGGGAATGGCAGGAAAATAGTGGGATTGTCCAGGGTCTTATCAAGATGAGCTGACTGTATAAAAGGAGTGTGTATTTTCAATAACATCAGTTCCTGTCTAACCTGAATGCTAGTGTGTCTAGTTATTTGGGTTTGCTCCAGCTAAAATCACTTTTCCTGGGCTACATAGCAGCCTGTTCCAGGCAGAGGAAGGACACTCTGACAGAGCTACCTAGTCTGGTAGCTGGAGTCTGCCACAGGGTGGGACCCTGAGTACTGGTGCTGTCGGGTCCAGGGGTGGCTACAGGCTGTGGTCACTTGCCAGCTACATAGCTGCAGTCAGCAGGGAGGAAGCAGGACCCGTTTGGCGGAGCTACCCAATCGGGGTAGCCGGGGGTATCCGTCACACTGTTTACATGGGTCATCATAAAGAAGAGCCATAGCTTGAAAAAATCCCTCCAAGTTGTCTAATATGGGATCATTCTGCTCAAAATAGGAATTAGCCCAGGTTCTTGGCTCTGCTCTGAGATAGGATATCACAGTTAGAACTCTTTGTTTATCAGTTGTGTAAGTTTTTGGCCTTAAATGAAAAGTAAGTAGCAAGAATTTTTAAAGTCCCGAAATTGACTTCTATTACCAAAAAAATTTTCTGGTGGTGACACAACTGGCTCGTTAACTGAATCCACTGTTAGCTGTTTAGGTGATGCAGTATCTTTTATAATATCACAAAGTGTCTGATTCTCTAATTGTAACTCTCTTAATCCCTGTGAGAGTTGGTCTACTCTCTGCGAGAGATTATATACATGTGAGGGTAAATCTGCTTGATCCATTTTTCTGGCTTGTTGTTCTGTCACAGCTCAATCAGATTTAGCTTAAAATAAAGAATCAAATATGCAGATTTAGTCTAAATTCAATTTTAGAAATGTTTTTTGTTCCTGGACAAATCATAATCTCCTCTCCTATACTGTTTCAGGAGATATGATAATATCAGGCTTTTAATTTACCACTATATAGAATGTATAGTAGTACTCATACTAATACAATTCTTTGTAAGTGGAAATAATGTGATCACAAAAGATTGTACTTCAACATATGCTGAACTGGACTTTACATTTAAATAACAGTTACTATGTCTAAAGAGTATCGAGACCTGCTGCATAGGAGGGAGAATATCAAAGAAACAAAGTAGCGTAATGAATCTGAACGGAGCATACAATGTTAGGTATAAGTACTGGTATACTTTGCAATGACAAGATATTAATTAGCAAACGGAGTGAAGCGGTTTTGCAGTTGAACACCTGATCCAGCAGGAAAGAGTCAGTTAGTTATAGCAGGTAACAAGTATGCATACAATGTAGAGCGGCACAGGCTTAGTAAAGGGACTAACCGCAGTAAGTACTTACTCAATGTCCCGATGCGGAGTGGATGCGACAGCTCCGAAACCTTGCACAGATTAGTTTGCCCGTGAAGCTCTGATGAGCAAATGGGCGGTCCAAATGAGATGCGTGTTAGGCTGAAGCACAACCTGTTAGCAGCTGCTAACAGGAGGAGGCAAATCAAAATCAAATGGCTCAATAGAATCCTATGACGTGGTAGAATCCTCAATAACAAGCACTGAAGAACAGGCTGATGCCGTTTATAAAGGATAAGTGACAGTTCAATAATTTAAAGGAACAGGCTACAAGGAACAATAAAGGAGGTCATAACATATATGACAGTATGTGTGTGGTATAAGTGTGTATGTGTGTGTAAATATGTGTATAAATATGTATATGTGTGTATGTATGTGTGAGTGTTAATGTGTTTATCGATGTGTGTAAATATATGTGTATAAATATGTATATGTGTTTATCGATGTGTGTATGTGTGTGGTATAAGTGTGTATGTATGTGTAAATATGTGTATAAATATGTATATGTGTGTAAGTGTGAATGTGTTTATCAGTGTGTGTATGTGTGACTGTGTATAAATATGTATATGTGTGTATGTATGTTTGAGTGTGTGTGTATAAATATGTATGTGTGTGTGTGTGTGAATGTATTTATCAGTGTGTGTATCTTTGAGACAAGCATATGCTACTGGCAGGATCAACCAGGTATATTATACCAGAAGATTACTTTAGGACAGTCTCCCCAAAATAGTTCAAGATGTGCTTAATAAATACTGACTTTTGCCTGAAGAAGCCATTTTGTTCTGAAAATTGCGTTGTGTTTTTTTTTTAAAAATTGTACATATTTCCTGTATTTTCTGTATCTTAATAAATAAAAATAAATATAGATGGTCATTAAAACTTCGCTAAAACAACAAATATAATGGTGGCCTAGGAATTTTCCACAGTACTGTGTGTGTGTGTATGTATGTATATGTGTGTGCATGTGTGTATATATGTGTGTATGTGTGTATATATATATATATATATATATATATATATATATATATATATATATATATATATATATATATATATATATATATATATATATATATATAATTAGGGATGCACCGATACCGATACTAGTATCGGTGCCGATACTTAGCATTTGCACAAGTACTTGTACTCATGCA